>NW_019154085.1:55528384-55569103 GCF_002288905.1 Enhydra lutris kenyoni
GGGGCGCCTGGGTGGCTCAGTGGGTTAAGGCCTCTGCCTTTGGCTTGGGTCATGGTCCCAGGGTCCTGGGATCGAGCCCCACATCGGGCTCTCTGCTCGGCGGGGAGCCTGCTTCCTCCTCTCTCTCTGCCTGCCTCTCTGCCTACTTGTGATCTCTGTCTGTCAAATAAATAAATCTTTAAAAAAAAAAATCCTTCTTGCTCTGGAAGATACTCAGCTCATCCTCTGGACACAGCTACTCTTGTAGCCTAACCGTAGACTATCACAGGAAGAGGCCGAGCAAAGAGCACTGTGGACTTTTTAAGACTGTCCACAGTTTGGCATAATCTTATACCTCAGAGTATTCATATTTACATCTTATTTGTTTTTTTTTTAAGATTTTATTTATTTTTTTGACAGAGACAGAGAGCACACAAGCAGGGGGAGTGGGAGAAGCTGACTCCCTGCTCAGCAGAGAGCCCGATGCGGGGCTCGATCCCAGGATCCCAGGATCATGACCTGAGCCAAAGGCAGACAGACACTTAACTAACTGAGCCACGGGCGCCCCTCACGTTTATGTTTTAAGTGGGACTTGACAAATCGAAGCACAACACTACGGGCTTATCCTCAGCGTTCTCAGTCATGCACTCCCTAATACTTAAAGCATTTAAACTGATTATCATTCTAAATGATGCACAAAACCTCATTTTTCCCACTAAAGTCTGACATAAAAGACAAATAAGAAAAGGCTACAAGTAGACCAGCTTGCGGCTATGACCCCAGAGGTCAGCAAAAGAAACAGACTGAATTTCTTAGAGACTCACCTCAAAGTAGCACAAATAACAATGTGGTGATTAGACTACTCTGATAAAAGTCACCCAGCTCAGAATTTTATAGGCTAAAAAAAGGAACCCCAAACATCCTGGATTCCTTCCAACAGCATAAATGATTCATTCATTTGAAATGACAGCTTATATTAATCTTATAGATACGGGAGTCCTTCCATGGCCTCCTAATCCAAGAGTGCAGCTTGGCACTTCTCCAGAATTGGAAAGCATTTGAGATCTCTGGCATTAAACAAAGGCTCAGTGACGGATTTGGCAATGCTAGGTATCACTGCCAGAAGCCTGCTCCTAAGACAGAAACACAAAGGTCAGTCTGGAACGCCTCGTGAAGGGCATCTGATGGTCTGGCAAGAAGGCAAGCTATATGCTCGGGAATACAGTGCATCAAGACTCTAAGTGCTCACATTATAAAAAACCCCCACTTAGGGAACCCAAATCACTTTTTTTTTTTTCCTGATCAGAGAAACCAATACTTGGCCAAGTTCTAAAGCCAAGAAGAAAACATATTCCAGGAGTTAAGAAAGATCAAATAGGATCACATACAAATTAGAATAACAAAAAATGATTTCAGGATTCCCAAAATTTTGAATTGACGATGGCTACAAATGTGTCCTTCCTCCAGCATTCTGGAACTGAACAAAGGGCATCCCCATTCAGATGCAGTCCTCTCTGCCTGATGGTTGTTGAAATAGAGACGGGGTGGTTCGTGTGGCCACAAGTCCTGGTGGAGCTCATCACCACCTCTTTAGGCTCCTTTCCATTTCTGGAAGGCCTCTCTTGCTCTAGAACGTCAGGTCCTTTAGGTATGGAAATCCCCCCGCAGGTAAGACTTCACTCCCTCCCTGCTGACACCCCATTTTCCTAGTTAGCATCCGCCTTCCCTCCGGGGAAACCCTTGTTCATACCCTCAGATTTAGAGTAGGAACCACCTGCATACGCTCCCATGCACGTGTCTGTTTGGTGACTGAAGGTGCAAGTCTTTCCTCTAGACTAGAAGTACCGTGAGGGTAGGAACCGAGCCTACTCTGCTCACTGTTTTATACCCCCCACCTGCCTCAGTAATTGAAAGGAGTACACGCCTGATGAGTATTTGCTTCAGAATGAATTTTCTCCTCACAGACAGGATTTAGAGGGGGGAAGAGACATGATGCTGGTTTTCAGAGCAGACTGAGCCTATAAAGTCTTTAAATGTCAGCAGAGATCTTGAGGCAAGGCTTAGTCACTGAGCCAGCATGTCTGTGCAAACCACTTCTTCTCAGAGGAGCTCGCCGGCGCATCACATCTGTTCACCTACTCCGGCTTATAAGTGTAGAAAATGAATACTTGTGGTGTGGTCCGGTAGGTGTTCTATTTGCCTGTTTGTCCATTCAGAGAAGGAGGTAAAACACAAGTGTCCCTAAAACAAGGAATTATTTAGTACATTAATAGAACAGCAGGGCTCTTAACGATGCTCCTTCCCTGCATGGCTGATGTGAGGACTTTGGGCTACTACGACGCGAAGGTGAGCAGAATGATCGACGCATCCTAAGCACCCTGACTCCAGCCACGGAAAGGGTGCCAAGCAGGACTTGCCTGCTCGGCAGTGAGGAAGATGCCCCCTGGTATTTGCTGCCATTTTTCTCCTCTCGGTGAAAGTAATGGCATTTGCAGCAGGGAGTGGGGAAGACTGAATTACTTCATTTTCCCCTTCTTGCTCTGCTGAAGGTGATAAGGATTCCCAAGTCATCCTGCATTTGAACTGCTGAAGCCAAGAGTTGGGGGAAAAAAAGTGCCATCTGTTTATTTTGTGTCTGGGCTGACTCCTTGTCTCTGAAATAATCCCTATAAAATAAGCCTTATTGCAGCAGCCACACCTTTGATTTCAAAGCCAAAAACTTGGTCTGTGTTTAAGTGACTAACAAGTTAAAGAACATCGTGGGGTACTGACCTAAGACAATACTGGTCTGTCTTTTCCGTGCTTTTTATGATTCCCAGAATGTAGCAAAGACACGGCTTTCCGACGTGTACCATGTTGATGAAGCAACTTTTTAACAGGGGAAAATATGACCCCTTTTGCATCGTGTCTTCAAACTTCTTGACTCTCCGCTTCAGAGTAATAAATGATTACAATGCCTAATGGAAACTACCTACTACCTACTAAGGAATTCCTTTAATGACCAGAAAATATCCTCACCATATATAATGACAACACCCGGGTCTGAGGGAAGCTCTACTTATAGGAAGAGTAAGAGAGAGGACCACAGCCTGAGGGTGAAGAGAAAAGGACCTGGTAAATTATAACAAACATTTCAGGGAAGCCATTCCTGGTTTAGGTTTGAAGAGAACCAGCGATGGAGTCCCGCCCATCCAGTGTTGAGGCTAGAAGCTCTGTTCACAGTGTGGGAAGAGGTGTGCCTGACTCATGTGGGTTGTCTCTCAAGGCTCCACAGGCTAACAAGGCAGTGCATGGCTTGCTCCAGTGAGGGTTTCCTAGCCAGGCTCTGTATGGAAAATTCTGGTGTTAGGGAACTCCAACCAGGGGCTCTACATGGGATAGGACAGTGGAGAAGGAACTACAGGGTGGCTTCAGAGCAAGGCTTCCCCCTCTATCTGCCCTTCTGTACCCTACCAGTAATGGGGCCTTCAAGGTTGCCCATCTTGGCTCTATTTACCAGCAGCAAACCACCACCATACCCCACAGCCTTTCTGGAAGCTTTCCAACCATAGAGATAAATCCTTCAGAAGACAGGCAGGGCTACAATTTGTTGGACAACAGTCTTAGAATGCCAGCCTCTAGGCATTTGGCATCTTTGGCATTTTTTAGCCAAAGGTAAAAAAAAAAAAATTTTTTTAATGTCCAGAATTAGTTAAATTCCTGCTCTCTAGCTCCCTACTCTACCCCACTCCAGAAAAAAAGCACAGAGGGAACAAGGTGCTTTCTAGACTATTTGCTCCCAGCCTGGATGAAGCCTACAAGATTAAGATATCTAAGAGTAAAAAACTAGGGCAACGATCAAGCCTCAGATACTGCTACTTCCCTATCCCCTAATTTCCCAGTTCATGTCCTAAGGCCTTACCAGGCCAGAACACCAGGCAAGGTTAATTGTGAGAAGAATCCCAAGCCTTCGATCCCATGAATACATGCCTTGAGCATCTGTATTCCAGCCTTTAGCTGGACCTTTGCTCTGTAAATCTTCTTTCCCCTATCAGTCTAATTAATACGGTCCACAAGAATTCACTAATTCCCAAATTCAACACTTAAGAAGATTGGCTTATTAGTCATAGACTAAAGGGTCCTACAGTCACCATGACACAGTTGAGTCTGGGTCATTTGAAGCTTATTCTTTTTTAACCCCTGAGCCCACAGAAAGGCTCCAGGTGCCTACACTTAAGGTAGAAACCAAAAGCATTTTTTGAGAGTGCTGTGAACCAGAACTGGCTTTTCAAACACTCGTTCCCTCTCCCACCCCACCCCAGTCTCTGTGGCACAGCACACCCTTCCCAGCTTCCACAATCATCTCGGACCTTGGCAGAAGAAAGGCAGCTAAATCTGAGATGTGTCACGAGGCCACTGGCTGGGCAACGAGAATATCTAAACACCAACGAAGGCAAAAGCAACAGGCCAGAGTTTCCACAGACTCCCACTGGCTCCCATAGCTGCAGAGCCCTGACAGCCTAAAGATAACCCAAGTATCTACGAAGGGTCACTTTTAAATAGTAGCTTTAATACCACCAGTCATTTCAGAAAGCATTTCCTTCCAGAGCCCGCTTCCATCCACACTGGCATGCCAACTGTGCCCAACAATGGCAACCCCGCTGAAGAGATGAAAGCCCAGAAAGCAGTGGAAGGAGCCCCAAAGGGGAACAGTCCCTTCACCTGCTGGGATTCTATTCTATGCCCACATCTGGACTGCTGAGAAAGAAGAAGCTGGCGATGAGACCCCTCATAGAAGTGATCTACTGACAAGCATGGGGGATTCAAGAACAGGTTAAAAAAAAAAAAATCAAACAAAATAGTTTAAGCCAATGCCTCCCTGTCCTAAACTGAGGCAGTAGAAACCATGGATGGCTACCTTCTGGGAGTTTTTCAGGGAAGCTGCTACTTCCAAGAGAAAACGTATACCCTTAGTCTACTGGACCCCAGTCTGGCCGAGCAGAAAGAACTGTATGGAATCTTCGGCACATACTGTTGTGTACGTAGCCACTGTGACCACCTGCTAACTCCACAATGCCAACGGGACCTGCTCCGAAGGGGCTGCTGCCTTTTGATTATCCATTTAAGCCAGGCCCAAAGGCTCCCAAGATCTTCCTAAGAACCAATAAAATCCAGCAGCCCCTCACCTATGCACCACGCTGAGTCCCCACTGTCCTCAATGGCAGTCGGCCAGGGCCTGGTGTACAAGGGACAGGTGCTCAGTGGGCTATTTTCAGTTGCTATCAGCTCCATCAGGAGCCGCACATGCTCAGTAGGCAGGCAAGTCTGGGTTGCATTTCAAACTCCAGGCAGCCAAGAGACCTACACCTTTCACGGCTGCCAGGGCCACCAGCTGCCCCGTGCTCCTCCCAAGACGGGAGCAATGAAAACAGTAGAACCTGGCCAGTCAGCATGCCAGCGAGCAGGCTGCACCTCGCCTGTCACTGCCTGGGTTATTCTGAGCCGGGTTATTGACACTCCATGGCAACACAGGAACAAAGGGCCTGCGAGAGGGATTTAAATGTCCTGCAAAAGTTGCTAGAAAAGTCAGCAGCTCAGGCTTCTGTTTTCATAATAAAAGTGGTGGGGGCATTATTATTAGCTTATTGTGTGTTGCTCCTGTGACTGTTATTTGCAAATAATAATAACAAAGGTCTCCTCTTTGAACGAAGGTTCTGTTTTTGTTTTGCTCGCCACCATGAAGTTGCTATAGTTGGGATACCTCCCAAAATACAGCATGCGGGCCTGCCCCCGACAGCACCACTGCAGGACTGGTTTTCCTCAACCATTTACCTCATGCCACCATACCCTGTGCCACCCCCCGCCACCCCGTAACCTTTCAACAGCTCTCAATGTCCTCCGGATAGGAAACAACCCGCTCATGACCCCAGGCCCTGCCAGGCCAGTAGGACCTGTGCTCCTAAGCCGGATCCCTTCTCAGGACTGCCCTGGCTATTTTGGACTGGCCGTCCATTCCTCACCCCCACAGTTCTCAGGGTGAGGCCCCTCCCTGGGCAAGAAGTCCTTCTCCGTCCTCCCTTTACTGCTCTAGGGCCTGTGGAGCCCGCCAAAGTCCGGCTCCCAGGACTGCTGTCTCCAATCCCAGCCCTGTGAGATACAGAGGCCCTTCCTGTGGCTATCCCCAGTGCTGGGCTGTAACCTTTGCCTTCCACAACTAGACTGTGACTCCTTGCCAGCAGCAACCACTTCTGCTTACGCTGACATCATCTGTGCCCACCGGCGTACTCACGCTGACTTATCAAAGATTATAAGATTGTGCTGTAACTGATTCTCTTTTCCCAAATTCAGAATAAATTCTTTGACAGACATGCTCTTATGATCTCCTCGGCCCGGACCAGTCCCTCTTACAGTATCTTTTTTATATTATAATAACCATTATTGTAGCCAACATGATTTATTCATTCATTTGTCAAATATTCATTCAGCACCAACTACATGCCAGGTGCTATTTGTGGTACACGCTGGGGATAAAATGAACACCGCCAAGTCCAGGCAGGCCTCCTCCACTCCGGACCTCACTTTACACATTTTCCCCACAAACTCACAACCACTCTATTGCTGTCTCCTTGGTGCAGCTGCAGGAACGGCCCCTGACAGATGACGTAACACATGCATAAGGACACATGGGAAAGAGGACGAAGATGGCTCACGACAGCGTTTGCCTTTGTCTCTCTCCTGAGAAAAGCCTGATTCCAATGCATGGCCCAGAGGTTCCATTCAGAAGACACTCTTCAACTAGCAACATCATTTACCTACCAAAACTCTCCCCAACACTCTGCAAAACTGACACGGTGAAGCCTACAAAGTAGGACCTGGTGTTAAAGAGAAGTCATGACCATGTGACTCCACCTGGCAACGTGCAGTATGATACATACGGCACAGGAGTCTGACTCCCCGCCGGACTGTGGGTATCTTTGTTCCCCCCCTCCATTATTCTTTACAACTTTCCTGAATGGATCCATCCAACCTTGGATCCATCCAACCCGCTTGGTGCGGGTACCGGCATTGAGAACAAGAAATAAATGCAGCAAAATAAACCAAAAAAAAAAAAAAAAGAGGCCACTCCCATTCCAAATCACCATTCTGTTACAGGCAGACATGGGGATTTTGTCTGTTTTTTTCTATTTCAGGTGATTTTCACTACCTCCTTCCCAAGAGAGATTTCCTTCTTCATCCTATTCCTTCTCTCCTTCCCACATCCTCCCAGTGTCATAGCCTCAGAACATGCCGGCTCTGCTCTAACCCATAACAAGGAATTAGATGCCACACTTCCCCGTGGATCTAGGAAAAACCCTGGTCTGCAAAGCTCAGATTCTGCTGATTAGAAGCAGGCAGCAGCTGTCCCGGTGTTGGGACCAAGGCTGAAGAGACACAAATGTAAACTTCCCTCTTCCTGTCAAACCACTGGCTGGGGGAGTGAGGATGGTCAGGCTTCGTGGACTTGTGAAAAAAATAAAAGGCCCCGGACCCGCTCTGCTGCAGAACACACACAGCACTTGTCAGAACTTTCACCTGAGGACAGCAGGGATTTCCGGGCAGTGAGCTCTTGGAAGCAGACTGGAGTCACCTTTTTTAAACCTTGGGTCAAGACCCATTCCTGGATAGGGAAATCGATTGAGTGGTTCAAGATAAGCTCTCTTTCTTTCTTTTCAAATAAAATAGAGCCGAAGAGAATGGAAAAAAAGAAAAAAAGAGAAAGGAGAAATGAAAGTACATTAAACAGAGTAAGAGTAACTGCTGATTTTTTCATGAATTTTTTTGTTTCAGATGCATGTGGGTCCTACCCTAAAATGTTTCTAAATGTAGATGCATTGGGTCCAACTGTAAAATGTTTATTACTGTGAGTCACAGTGAAGTTTGAAAGTCACTCCGCCCTGGGTCTTACAGGATCTTGGAATTGACATGAGTTCTGAGTAATTATCACTATCCTGTATAATCATTATCTGTGGAAGCTTGCCTGAGGTCATGCTGGGCTGCAGAAGGAAGTTCCGAGGCTGGTTAATAATGTTTGGGGAGTTACAAAGTAAGTACTTATTCTGTCTTGTTTTCCTCAGTGTTTATTTCTTTCCAAGAGCAAAAGTCACATGTACAGCTACACTTACAAATCGGCTTCACTAGCTCTTCCACAAAGAGGTGATGGCATTCATCTTCTCATTCTTGAGACCTGTCTGCATAAAAGAGAAGCCCAGAGGCCACAGCACTACCCTCTCACTGTTGACCACAAGGAAATCATTTAACAAGCTTGGGTCTTAGATTTGTTTTCACATCTATTCAATATTTGACTGAGACTGAATTTTTAGTCTCCTCCACACCCTACTGCTATTACCCTCACTCATAACTGCCCTGAATGTGAATGTTTTTAAATGTCCACTGGAAAAAAAAAATTGGATGTGGCTTTAGTTTAACTGCCCACAGCCAAAACATACATTTCCCAAGAAGTAAAAGCTCAAAGGAAGCTTTGTCATAGTTCACCTTACATCCACTAATACATCATCATTCTGTTAGATGAGAAAATCTGACAACAAAGAAGCATATTTACAGTTCAGATATTTACAGTTTAGGTCCTAGGAATGAGTGGCAAATAGCTCACTGTATCTCCTCCCTCTCCCCAAAAAGTCTCTCATTTGATGATGTGTCTGTAAAAAAGATTTTATTCTCAACAAACATAATAAATTATAGTAATGAGAAATGAGAGCAACAAATTTAATAGAAACATTTCTCGTACATTCATTCACCCCTTCAAGAACTTCCTGAATCTTCAATAATGAGAAATTCAAAGAAAGGCTTATTCTATTCTTCTCCCACAGTGGCAAAGAGGGGCACCTTTGTGGACCCTAACAAAAAGTCTATTGACATTATCCCCTTCCTTCCCTCATTGGGTAATTGGGCTGGAAAGTCTGAGTGGTGATGGCTTCGGAAACAATAAAATCAAGTCAGCCCACAAAATAATTTAGAACTTAGCAATCTTCTCTAGGACAGGCCAAAATCTCTTGCAACAAAACTCTGCAAAAGTCCAGCCCTTGTTGCTATAATAAAATCTAACTATGGCTCGCAAATTTGATAAAATGTGGGTCATCTTAGCTTAAGAAATATTTCTGAAGCAATATTCCATTTTAAGTATTTGTGTCATGGACGTCACCTGCAAATGCTCTCGGGGACAAAGGGAAAGCCAAACATGGAGGTTCTGGAACAAAAATGGACTTATCCCCAGTAGCATAAGAGCAGTATTAGAGCATGATTAGTTTTATTAATGGGAAAGGAAAGGAAGGATATATGGATAATTAGGACTCAAGTGCTCTTCTCAGTAAGAGCAAATAAAACTCTTCCTGCAGCTAGAGTTGTATATATAATGAACATGAAAAATGAATATTGGAATGAGAGATGAGAAAGAAAAAACACAAACCCAGGTGAAGGAGCCTGATCATTTGCTCTTACTAGCTCTCATCTCAGCTCTCAAACAGACTGGACTGAGCTGGATTCTAGCATGCACCAGATATAATGGGAATGTGATGTAGCTAATTTAAGGGACAAAACAGAAAAGAAAAAAAAAGCCAAAATCTGAAGAAGATGGATAATGACTGAAACTCTTGAACACCACTCCTTAAAGTACATTATACCTTTTGTTAGCTGTGTAACTTTAAGCAAGAGGCTTCAACAATTCAAAGGCACATCCCCCCAAAACCTATCTCATGAGGGTAATCATGAGGATTATGGGAAATAACACTTAATATAAAGCAGGTCAACATTTGGCACATATTAGCCACTCAGTAAATATTACCTAAAATCGTCAAAGTAAGCTTACTTATAGTAAGCAATATTTTCTTTTTTACCCTGGAGGATTTAGGATTCCATACAACTTGAGAAATGTTCTAAACCACACTCATACTAACCAAACCCTATCAAAATCAATGTTTGGGACCTATTATATGAAGTGCTAACACTATTTCTAACTAATATTTAAGACGATACTTGGGAATAATTTGGGAGACAAAGGGGAAGAATTTCTGCTTGGGTTTTTCCCCCAGCCTCAATGAAAAAGAGTATGTTACCCAACAAAATATACTGGAACAAAATCTCTATAGTTTTCTTATTATGCCCCAATAATGCCATCTCGCTTCACTGAAGCACAATCAATAAGGTGTTTGCAAATATCAAACATGGGTCTATTTCTTTTTAAACTTGGTCTAAAGGTCTGCACCGGACAATGTATGGGGCTAGTGTCAAGATTTTAGTTAACTGCCCTATTATTTACCTCTTTTGGTTAACTATTTTGTACTTAACATTTGCTTTATGACTAATGTTGAATATATTAGAGTGAATTACAATCAGGGGTTCTCAGTGTGTTTTTTCAATTCCTAGTAAATATACAAAAACAAAGAGTCTTTTCATAGAATATGCTATTGACAGTTAACAAGGAGTTGAGTCACGGAGGGAAGACGGGACTAGGGCAACTGTTATTATGATTAGAGCACTCTAGGCTGTAGCACTCACTGGATATTGCTGGCTGAAGAGAAAAAAAGCTATTGCAACTAAAGGATGATGTGTCCTTTTCCTTCCTTGTAAACATCCTTTTGGTGGTGGTATATTAAATAGCTAAACTTTAGTGGCCATCCATTTCCACTTCAGCCAGATGGACTTGTTTCATTATGTATCTTTACTGTGACATGAGAGGGTCATTTGCTGGATTCTTTGGGCAGCTGAAGAGCTAAAAGCAGGAAAAAACAACCAATGACCCAGTTGCTGATATTGATTCATAAACGCCCTCTTCCCCTTCTCTCTACTCCATTCTTTTTTAACTTCTCCGTCTCTATTCACACATTGCCACCTCAATTTGCCTTCCACTCTCCTTCTTTTCAATCATGCCCACGACCACAGTTCCATCCATGATGTCAAATGAAACCAAAAGGAACTGCTTAACACCAGGGAGAACTGATACTATACCTAGGAAAGGGAATGGAATTCGGAGGGACTTTATTCTACCACATTCTGTAGTTTTTTTTCCTAGTTATCATAGTGTTTAGCAATTATACACTGGAGGAAAAATCCTAGAAACTTGCCTATTATGTCTCCAGACACTGTCAAATACTCCTTGGGGAGGAATATAACCCCCAGGTAAGAGAGAGGAATCCATTAAATTTTTCCAACTCAATTCTTATTAATTCCTACAACTTAGGACTCAACCTCTCCTCTGGTTTAAACACCTCTAATTCTTTTAAACTTACCGCACAGAATCCTTATTTTATATCTTCCTGGCACTAAAAGACTGATGCATTACTGAAATATCTTTAACATACTGCTTAGAGCAGAATCTATAGACTGTAGATACCCAAGTTGGTCACGAGAGCACTGTCCAATAGAAACTTAATGTAAAGCCCATTATGTAATATTACGTCATATAATATTATTAGAGAGCATAGAAGAAAACCCAGATGACCTTGGGTACAGCAGTAAGCAACTTTTTAGATGTACAATCTGTGAGAGAAATAATTAATAAGCTGGACTTCATTAAAATTAAAAACTTCTGCTCTTTGAAAGACAATGGAAGGGAATGCAAAGGCAAGTCACAGAATGATAGAAGGTATGTGCAAAAGACTCATGTGACAAAGGACTGTTATTCAAAGTATACAAAGAACTCTTAAAACTCAAAAATAAGCAAACACAACGACCTGATTAAAAAAATGGGCCAAAGATCTTCACAGACACCTAACCAAAGAAGACACACAGCTGGCAAATAAGCCTATGAAAAGATGTTCCCCCATCAGATGTCATCAGGAGAATGCAAAATAAAACAACAAGGAGACAGCATCACACACCTATTAGAGGGGCCAACACCCAGAACACCGACAACAGCACACACTGGTGAGGACGTAGAGCAACAGGAGTTCTCATTCACTGTTGGTGGGAACGCAAATGGTATAGCCGCTTTGGAAGACAACTGAGAGGCTTCTTTCAAAACTAAACATACTCCACCATAAAATCCAGTAATCACAAGTCTTAGTGTTTACCCAAAGGAGCTAAAAACTTACATCCACACACAACCTGCGCATGGATGTTTATAGCAATTTTATTCATAACTGCCAAAACCTGGAAGCATCCAGTATGTCCCGTCAGTAGGTCAATGCATAAATTGTGGTCCATCCAGACAATGAAGTATCATTCAGTGCTAAAAGAAATGAGCCATTAACCCATAAAAAGACATGGAGAAACCTTAAGTGCCTATTAAAGCCAATCCAAAAAGACTCCATACTGCATAATTCCAACTACATGTCTTTTTAGGAAACACAAAACAATGGAGGCAATAGAAAGTTCAGTGGTTGCTAGAGGTAAGGAAGATGGAGGGAAGGGAGGAACAGGTAGAGTACAGAGGATTTTTAGGACAAGAAGTACTCTGTATGATACTATAAGGGTAGATACATGTCATTAAACATCTGTCGAAACCAACAGAATGCATAAGATAAAGAGTGAACCCTTAAGCAAACTATGGACTTGGGTGATAATGATGTATCAGTGTAGGTCCAGCAATCTTAACAAATGCACCGTTTCGGTGGGGATGTTGGTAATCAGGAAGGCTCTGTATGTGTGGGGGTAAGGGGCATGAAAATTCTATATACCTTCCTCTCAATTTTGGCATGAACCGAAAACACTACTTTAAAAAACAAAGAGGGAGAACAGAAGAGTATTAAGTATGATAGGATTAAGAACAAACTAGTTTACAGAGAGCCAAATGATACCTAGAAACTTACCCTATTCCAAACAGCTGTGAGCCACTTACCTTCCATACTCGGGGAAGGGAAAGCAATCATCATTAGCACAGGAAGGATCATCACTCCATCTACCATTGTACAACTGTGGAGGAAAAATAAGAGATAAAAGTAAAACAAAAAATTTAACTATAGGATGACAAATTAAATTAAGCATACTATCTTCAAACTGCCATTCAAGGCCTTTCTTACAAATCCCCCTCACATATGTCGCCTTATTTCTTGCTAAATTTAAACATATACCCTTTACGTAGATCTAAGCAAATCATCTTAAGGAGTTCATCAGATTTACCTCCTACTGGTGGCCACTCTAAGGTAACTACCCTCTTACAGAGAACTCAGTAGGGACAGGAAAAATTCTCAGCTATAAGGCTAACCATTCTCAAAGAATTTTAAGTTCAAATTTTATCTTAGCCTATGAAATGCAAAAATGGCACTAAATTTAAAAACTCTGAGAAGCATGAATAAACTGTTATAACATGATGTTAAAGATTAAGTGACTGAATAATTCAAGTCAAATTACTGTGTTTGAACCTTACTCCTCCTTTAAAAGAATCAGAAGTGGAGGACCACCACACAGCCCAAAAGGGGACCAACAATAACAACAACCACCAAAACCAAAACCAAAATACCTACAACTTATCCCTCATCTATCGCAAAGCAATGCATTCGTACACAAACCCCAACTTTAACAAAGAATATATACAACCAAGACAAGAAGAAATCTTCTAAGTTTATAATATATCAAACTATACAAATGAGAGAAAGTAAGGTACCTGATATAAATTTCAGGTTGATATTGCTGTGAAACTACATTAACAAAAGCTCAATTTTTCTAAGTCAAAGGACTACAACAAAGAACTTATCCATTTAAATAATTCCTATAAAAATTTTAGGAAGGGGCGCCTGGGTGGCTCAGTGGGTTAAGACTCTGCCTTTGGCTGAGGTCATGGTCTCAGGGTCCTCGGATCAAGCCCCGCGTCGGGCTCTCTGCTCAGCGGGAAGCCTGCTTCCCCCTCTCTCTCTGCCTGTCTCTCTGCCTACTTGTGATCTCTCTCTCTCTCTGTCAAATAAATAAATTTAAAAATCTTTAAAAAAAATTTAGGAATATGATGAGTTTGGTTACACTAATTCTTTAGTACAAGAAATAATTTTTACAAATTAAAACTTTGATTAGTTGTGATTTTCTGGATGGTAAAGAAGAAAACTGGTAAAGTTCTTTAATGCACAGGTTAGTGTACTATCTTACACCTATAGCTCAAAATAAAGACCAAAAGCCAGTTGCTATCTAATTTGCTGGGAGTGCACATCTGTTTTGAGAGCACTGGGAGGGGCAGAGGGAAAGGGAGAAAGAGAGGGTCTGAAGCAGGTGCTGCACCCAGCACCAGCGCTGAGCACAACGAAGGGCCTGATATCATGACCCTGAGATCACAATCTGAGCTGAAATCGTGTCAGAAACTTAACCAACTGAGCCACCCCAGCTCCCGTGGAGTGGACACCTTCTGATTGATCTTAAAATCAAGTTTTTTGGTTGGTGGCCAGACTGTTCATTCTCCACACCCCCGTCTTATCTTACCACCCTCATTTCAATTTAGCCACAATTAAATTTCGGTCTATCCCTTTTCTAATAGCAACATGAAGAAGAGAGGTAAAGGACAGTTTTGTGTGTCTTCCTTTTATATTTTTTTAAGTCTATGGAACTCGAGTGACCCCTTTTACAGTTGTTATTATATGACTATGTCCATGTTCACACAGATCTCTCTACGGCAAGTTCCTGATCTGTGGCGTGCCACGCCATCATAGCCAGACACTGACTCCTCCATCACCATCTTGTCTCCATGACTTTGAACATCAGCATACTGCTGGTTCCCTCTGCCTCAAATGCCCTAAGCCTCTTCTTCTACCCACTCCCCTCCTCCTCTCATTCATGACCTCCCTGAAGAGGCAAACACTTGGTGAAACAATTCCCCATCAGCAGTGACATCAACCCTGCAGCACTGGTCTGCTGCCACTTGACATCAACTACTTGTCAATGTGTCTTGAGCACTAGCCCACCTACCTCTAAAAGAGGTACAGGCACCCTAGTGTCATGCAAGAAAATTCACTGACTTGCGGGATGAAAACACAAATCTTCCTCTACTTGTGATGGGGGTCACATCCTGATAAACCCATCATAAGTTGAAAATATCATATGTTGAAAATGCATTTAATACACCTAACCTACCAAACATCATAGCCCAGCCTAGCCTACCTTAAATGTGCTCAGAACATTTACATTAGCCTACAGCTGGGCAAAATCATCTAACCCAAAGACTATTTCATCACAAAGTATTGAAGATCTCATGTTAATTGAATATTGTACTGAGAGTGAAATACAGAATGGCTGTCTGGGGACAGCTTGGTAGTCAGTGCATCAGCTGTTCACCCTCGTGACCATGGCTGACTGGGAGCTGCAGCTCGCTGCCACTGCCCACAGTGTCGTGAGAGAGGACCATACCACATATTGCTAACCCAGGAAAGGATCCAAAGATCCAAAGATCAAAATCTGAAGTACAGTTTCTATTGAACATTTATCACTTTCACACCATGGTAAAATAAAAAAATCATTAAGTCGAACCACTGTAAGTCAGTGACTGTATGTACCGAAATTTGCATCTTACAAAAAAATGTTTTAATCTAGTAGAGAGATAAGTAACTTGAGCCTTCATTTGGTGTGTCTCAGTTCTGATGACAGTCTAGTTCAAGAATTCTTCCAGAAAGAGTAGGAGTTACTAAAAAGGTAGACATGGTTTGCTTAGAGTACAGCCATGTACCATAATTTTGAGGGTCGATTTAAGAATGTTATGAAACAAGCCCTTCCCAAATTGCAAGTGTTCTAAAACCATTAAAGAAATTACAGATCGAATATATTATTAATGAAAGCACCAGAAGGAATAAGAAAACGGTGAGGTTGGTATCTCTATTCCTAGTGGTTCTTTGTCAATCACCTTATTGGGGGCGGCGGGGGCGGGGGCGGTGGCAGGGAAAGCAGTTAACATTCACTTCCATCTGACAGAACGCAGGGTCCCCAAACTCAAAATTAAAAAATACTTGAGGGACACCTGACTGGCTAGTTGGCTGAAGAGCCAACTTGTGATTACAGCTCAGGTCATGATCTCATGGGTTGTGGGATCAAGCCCCTCAACGGGCGCTGAGCTTGGCACAGAGTCTGCTAGAGAGTCTCTCTCTCCCTTTCCCTCTGTCCCTCCCCCAATCTCTCTCTCTCTCTCTCTCAAATATATAAATAAATCTTAAAAATAAAAATACTGGGGCACCTGGGTGGCTCCGTCAGTTAAGTGTCTGCCTTCTGCTCAGGTCATGATCTCAAGGTGCTGGGATCAAGCCCCGCAGCAGGCTCCTTGCTCAGCGGGGAGTCAGCTTCTCTCTCTCCCTTTACCCCTTCCCTGCTCAGGCTCTCTTATTCCCTCTCTCAAATAAATAAATAAAACCTTTTAAAAAATGGAATTTAAAATAATAAAGATACATAAACACTGTGGTCCTTACTATCCTGGACCTTATCATAATTAATAATTAATTACTCATACCTGTTGTGCTTTTGAACATATGTCTCCTCAGTAGACTACAGATTCCATGCCAGCCAATTCTATAGTCTATTCAATTAATCACTACCAATTAGATGCACATTTAATATTGTTAAGTTCAGATTTCCCTGAATTAATCAGCTCAATTTAAGTTTAAATTCTAAATAAATTAGCAATTACTCCCATGCCCCAACACACAAAATATACACACCTGCAAAGAAACTGTAGGATTAAAATATTTATCATCTCTGTAACTTTAATCTCTACAATTCAGTTCAGGTACTAATAAAAGTCAGCAGTTAAGAAGCTTCAAGCTTTAAAATGAAGAATCCTTTCACTATTGGGAAAAAAAAAAAAAAAAAAAAAAAAAAAAAAAAAAAAAAGAGTTGGAAATTCAGTCCCCCCCAACTAGTCTGTTTATAGCATGACTCAAATCTGCCAAAAAAAATCTTTGGAAAAATATGTCAGCATCACTACTGGTTGCCATTTTGTTCAGTTGGCACAATCTCTGCTGACCAGTTAATTCAGCTATTAAAAATGGAACCTCCAAAAGGAAAGGGGAAAAAGAGTGTAGAAAGGAGAATGTTCTAGAATAAATTCCTGATCAGACTTTAATTTTAAAAAAATCAACATGCTAAAGTCCCAATTTGAAGCCCCAAGGATCTATTCCCAATTTTAAAATACACTAAAAAGAAAATACTGTTTTAAATTTTCAACTGTTCTGCTCCCAAGTATTTTTGGTTAAGGAGTTTCAGATACAGGTTGACAAAGAAAGAGGGACTGGTAGTGGGAAAAGAGAGTAGCAATAAATCAATAGTTCAGGGATGCCTTACTCCAGTGGTTTTCACACTTTTTGGTCTCAGAATAACCATACAGTCTTAAAAAGTACTGAGGACTCTAAGCAGCCTGTCAATGCGGGCCATATCTATCAATATTTACTCTATTACAAATTAAAACTGGAGAATTTTTTCATATTGCATTTATTTTAAAACAACAATAAACATACTACCCTGTGTTCTACAAATTAAAAAAAAAAAAAAACTATTATTTTCTCCAAAAAACGTAGTAAGAAAAGTGGCATTATTTCCCATTTTTATAAATCTCTGTATGTTTAACTTAGTAGAAAGCAACTAGATTCTCATATATGAATCTGCATTACATCTGTCACACTGTGTTGCACTGGTTCAATATGGAAAATACAGTCTCATACACACATGTCATTGCAAGAAGGACCTTGTGAACTGCTGAGAAAGTCACGGAGCATCCACGGGATTCTAGACATTTTGAAAACCATTGCCTTACTCTTTAAATGATCACTCCTTCCATCATGCCATGCCAGATAACCAGAGGGCACCTGGTAGTTTAGGATGCACATTTATACATGACAAAAATGTTACTGTTCCACACGTTTAGAAATCTCATTAACTTCTCTAACATCAAAGAAGTCAACAAGTCTAATGGTCAAGGAAGAAGGCATAAGATATTTTGAATGTAGGAATAATACTTTATGTACACAACTAAATATTTCTTAAATGAAACATCGACCTATGATAAAAAGGTTCTCAACTTTTTATCCTACTTCAGGTTGAACCAAAATCCTTATATAATGTTGTAAGCTCAAAATGCTTAACTGAAAAGTCATAAGCTACTGGGGATTACAGTTTATTATCTGAAGGGTTCAGAGTCTAAGTTCTTGCCTCCAATATATATATATATATACCTTCTCCTTGCTGGTCTTGGATAAGGCCTTCTATCCCTAGTAATTGATCTGTCTTTCCTTCAGACACAAAGAAATCAGCTATTCAGAAAAAGGGGTTATGGACCTCCCATCTTAACTAAGGCACCCTCTTTCAATCAATACCATGTCTTACAATGTCTCAGGACTACTCTCTTGGGAGATTGAACAGTCCTGTGATATTCTACTACAAAAAGGTATATCACCAGGGCAGAACAGAACTGCTTTCCAAATCCCATGGTACTTTTTAAACTCCATTTATAGACCACACTGACTTCCAGTTAAAGAGCTATGGTTTAGCTCAGTTTCTAACATGTGTGGGCTTGAGACCAAGTTTGACACTCCTTTTGCTCGTCACAATTTTACAGCTGGATAAAAACCATAGATACGTTGCAATACATTACCCTCCCCCCCAAAAAACCAGAAAACATTTTGATATTGGTCACAGAATAATCAAGAGTATAATATACTTCTATATTCAATTTTTGGAACTCCTATTAAACAATCTAGTTGATAATCCACTATTAGAATAAAGTATGTTTCTAAAACCTAGACTTAAGAATAGATAATAACTTCTTATCTATAATGTTGAGGATAAAGGAAAAGTTGTAAGATGAATTAAGATTCTTTCCCATCAGAAAATTCTACAAAATGTTCATTGTCTAGAGAGCCTAAACTGATTTGCTTTGTCCATTTAGCTCAACACATAATTTACTGAGTACTTATTCCATAGGAATTTTCTTGATACGCTCCTCAATTCAACTTCTAACAATCTCCAAGTTAGAAAGAATTTTAAAAGACCAGGTTGGAGGCACCCAGGTGGCTCAGTCGGTTGAGCATCCAGCTCTTGATTTCATCTGAGGTCATGATCTCATGGTCCTGAGACTAAGCCCTGCATCGGACTCCATGCTCAGTAGGGAGTCTGCTTGAGATTCTCTCTCTCCCTCTCCTTCTGCCCCTCTCCCTGCTCATGCACACTCTTTAACATAAATAAAACTTTAAAAAAAAAAACAAAAACAGGTTGTACAGTCACCCCTCGCAATTTTAAATGACTTTTATACCATCTACATATGGGCTGTCACTACTTTTCCACAGTTTTCTTTATATCTCTATATGGTCCATGTTATGCCTTCTAGGAAAACAAATTCATTCTCTTTAATATAAAAGGTAAAGGCAAAGGAAGGAAAAGGATTGAGCAATTCTGTTTCCTCTTAGTTTTCTGTCAACATTACATCATTATCACCCAGCAGTAGCGGCACATACTAACCAGCCAGACATTGTGCTTAGAGATCATATGCGTCATCTCATTCAATCTCTCCCCAGAACGCTCTAAAACAATACTCACAATAATCACACTTTACACAGAAGAAAATGGGAGGGGAGAAGTAACTTGCAGCTCAAGGACACAAGGTGAATGAAGCTCAAGACCATCTGACCTGAGTTCAGGTGTTACTCAACCACCAATCACAACCTTTGTTAAACCAGCCAGCCACGGCTTAGCAACCCGCTTTTGTCATCCTTAACATTTTATCCAAGTGTCAATGCCTTCTGTACTTTAACCATCTTGATTTTCCTCTTAGAAAATAATCTTTACTCATGGTTATTTGAACCACCTTTCAATCATGCTCTCTTTCCATCTTTGTAACCTCAAAATTAATTTCATATGCTCTGTAACCTCTGATTATCTTCCCCACCCCTGAAAAAAAAGATCTTGATGTGAAAGGAAAACCAAGCCACTCTCATATTGTTCATCAAGTGGTTTCTACCTCCCAACCCCGATCCCACTCTCCGGTCCTCTTGTAGCTCATATTTTGAAATAAAAAGAGAAATTAGTGTGAGTCGGGCACATTTGGGACAAAGTTAGAACCAGTAAGACAAATTCTGACATAAAACTTTGAGGAAAGGTATACTTAAAAAAACCACCTCCAATTGGGAGAAAAATCATCCACTGTGTACCAACAATTCTGTCTCTTCTATGCTCAACAGGCAGAGAGATAACCCAGGGGCAGCTTGCTCCAAACTACCTGGCCCTGTGGAAGGGCTGAAAAGAGACATGGGCTGTCAGTTACAGCTGAAAAAAAAAAAGCTAAACCAAAGACATCATACCATATAAGTCAGGGTCTTTTTCCCAGTTCACAAATGACCTGTGAAATATTTTTAACACCACGCTGTGTCTGAACTGGCGGTGTGTAAGTTGCCAGGGTTTGGTTTTATATAGACTTCACTGCTGCTGGAGGGTTTCTGGTGGGGTGTTACTTTCAGAATATTAGCATGTAATTTGATCTTCCGCGATAGATGAATACAAATAGTTTCTTGGACAAGTCCTATAGAACTGAAACCCAGCCCCTGGATCAGTTCATCCTGTAGTTAGAGGAAATAATTACAGATTATTTCGGGAAAGAAAGGGTTTCGACTGAAAGAGTTACACTATAAACATTCCAGCTGTGACAGATGAACCCAAGATAAGAATTGGAAAAGGAGAGGAAAAGAACAATATAATCTGTGAGGGGTGGAAGTGGAGGGGAGATGAGGCTTAATTGAATGAAAACAAGTGAAAGGTTTAAGTTAGGCCCCACAAGTAAGAACCAAAGAGTCCCCAGTAAATTCATTTTAATTGCTGTATACAGGATGAAACTGACTGCCGCACCCCTGCTCGATCAACAGATGACAACCGAGCAAAGCTTCTGAGATTCTGGTGTGACCACCAGCTGCATGCCTTACTGGTATCTAAAGACACGGCTTTATTTTGACACGCTTGACTAGATGGAAACTGTCCCTCATTTTCCACTTCATTCCCTCTGTAGCAAATAGCTGTGGCTCTCCTGCTTTGTTTCAACTGATAGGACCCCATCATCCCCCAGCTGTTTTGTTACATTCTCCTGGGCAGCGCCAGACTCATGCCTCTCCCTCCAGTTCACAAACTGTGACTAGAACAGTTTTTTGGGGGTTTTTTGTTTGTTTTTTCACCTAGTGGTAGGAAGGACCCCATTATTCCCCACCCCCACAACTCATGAATGCCCACCTATGGAAACCACCTAAAATCCCATTTCCTCCCTAAGTCCTCAGTCAGATGCTGCCTCGGCTCTGTTTTCTCATTTCTAACTATGCCTGAAGCTTCCCCTTTCACCTAATAGTGCAGACCTTCCTATCCACTCCCCCATACCAGAAAAAATGGTGTTTCAGGCGCCTACCATCTGACACAACTGTCCCAATTTTAAGACTAATATGATTACCCTATAATAATTTAAAGGTAGGCAGGTGGGCGGGGGGGGCGGGGTGTTAAATAAAATAGATGTCAGCACCAGGGAGGTATCTCTCTCTCCTCCTCCCCCTCCTCCTCCTTCTTCTTCTTCTTCTTCTTCTGCTTCTTCTTTTTTATTTTAATAGGAGACACTACAGCATATTTCTGTGGAGGTATTAAAAAAAAAACAACAACCCTTTATACACTAGCTTCACCAAAGCCTTCCTTCTCATCCACACTACCTACACACTCAAGCCCATTCCTGCCTCAGACCTTCCCCCCCCCCCCCCCCCCTTATATTACTCTGCCATTATCTTCTTGATAGCACAGAACACTGTGAAATCTGCCGCTGATTTATTAGTTCATTGATTTTTATTATGTTTCTCCCCACCCCCCACTCCTTCCCCACACATCAAAATATAAGTAGCATGAGAGTAAAAATTCTACTTAGCTCATGGCTATATCACCATTCCTGGCACATACTAAGCATTCCATATAAATTAAAACACATTAACTTTAACTTCTTAGTCTATGCTACACTTGGATTTAGGTGGGGAGAGGGAAGTGAGGTTTAAGGAACTCTGTACAGACTGGCAAAGAAATGACGGGGGGTGGAGAGTGTACCTTATCATCAATTTCATAAAGCAGCAACCAGATATTTGAGATAAATTAAAAGATATCATTTGTAACTTGGATTTCAGTTTTCAAGGGTGTCATCCAAGAGAAGTAGCCAAACCAAAAGATGGCTGGCAGACTCTGGGTATATCAGACAACTCCCTGGTGGACAATATCCCATTTGGAAAGGCTTGCATGGATCTTTAGTTGCAGACACCAGCTGATCTGCCCAGAGCCATCCCCAGTGACCTCTGAGACAGCTTCTGTAGCTTGGAAATACATCTTCTCAAGTCAGAAATTGACATATTATCTCCTCCTCCCACCCCCAGTCTTCTAACAGTTATTGATGCTATTTGGAAAGCCATGCTTCCATGCCTATTAATAACCTTCAGAAAGAACCCCAAGGAAGTGTCAAGAGAAAAACAGACCTGGCTGGTGGAAGCCAAAGACTCAATCAGAGTTACAATTAGCAATTAATATATTTGAACAAAAAGAAAGTTGTAACATCTTCTGTATCATATGTTATCTGTCCAGGAAGCTTAAAACAAAATACTTTGCCAATGAATTCAAGAAATGTTTAATCAAGAACACTGGTCTTTACAGAGAAGAACACTTTTAGAAGACCCCTTTATCTACTTAAATAGACCAGCACCAGCTACTAACTTTATCTACACATCAATGATGCCAAGGAATTTTGCCTTCAAGGCTAATATCCTTAAACTTTTATAGTTATTTACATCTTTATAAAGTTTCTTCAGGTGACACCTCCAACAGCAACCACCTCACTCTACTCTAAAATAATGGAATAACTCATTAACAATCTTTCAAAAGACTTTTCTTAGTGGTCAGTCTTTCTCTCCCCATCCCCCAACTAGAATGTGATTAATGGAATTCTCTCACAACTTCGCTTGAAATATGCTTTTGCCAGTCGAGCAGCTAATTGTGGTATGACTCAACAAACGCACAGCTGTTCATTTAAATATATCCATCAAAAGTATAAATACGATCATGAGAAAGAAAATGAACTGTGTACACAGGGTCAGTGTACAAGCTGAACGGGTTAGCCCTGAAGTAACCACAACAGAAAACAAGGAGAAGGGGAGATGGAGCAGAGAGAGATTCTGCATACCAGCTAGAAAACTGATGTAACTGAAAAACTACGTGCCCAACCCAAACTCTCAACTGGTCGAAATAAGAAATTAATGGCAAGTTAAAAGTAAAAACAAATGTGCCCCACTATGTGGAGAACAAAAGGAAATCTGGGAAATGGCTGATGTCCCAAGTACTCTGAGGTAGAAAACTACGGGCCAGAAATGAGGAACCCAATCTGTTATTAAAAACAAAACAAAGACCCTTAGGCAGAGGAAAACAGGAGGAACAGGATTCTTGCCTCAATCCTCTCCCCACAACCTAGCAAGACTGATTATGAAATCATGAAATGTAGGAATCCCTCCAATCGTCCCAAAGCACATCATTGGAAAATACCACCCCATACCAGGCAACATCTGTAAGAGGCCCTATTGTACATGAGGGTGCCCCCTGAACACGAGGGAAAGGAAACCAAGAGAAGGAAAACAGAATGTGAAGAGGGGCCAAGGGAATGCTGAATAAGAGAAAAAAGTGCCTAATCAGCCCCACAGACCCCATTCCTTCCTTGTTCCTCCAGGATGGGCCTGAGACCCGTCAGAAGATGAGAAGCAAAGGCAGTGAAAAGACATGGGAGCCTCTCCTCTTTTAATATGTAATTCAAAATAATAACAAACAAAATGAGTATCTAATCCATGATGATGATTTCCGAGCTTTCCCTGAACTATCAAAACCAAGTTCTTGCCAAAAAATCATCTCTCTGGTAGTGGGGGGCTCTCGCTTAGCCTGACCACTCAGTCATCTTGCCAGGAAACCATTCACGTTCTCCATATTTAGAAGAAAACCTCTCACATAATAATAATTATTATTATTATTTCAACAACTACCACCAGCCGCAACCCCTAGTCTTCCCACATCTACCTTCTTCACCCTTCATAAAAAACTTTCTAGAAAAAGCAATCTACACAGCTTTTTCCACAACCTCACTCTCCTCTATCCAGTCCATCACCAAAGCAGCTCATTGGATATGTAATGGAGCTTCTTCAAAACGTGGACTCTCAAGCCTCAACCCAAGATTTTGAGTTGACTGACCTGAGATGGGGCCTAGGAACTCCCAACCCCACAGCGACTCAGTTGGTTCTGAGAATGCTGACGGTGGGCTCACTTGCCCATTCTGCAGCATCGCGGTGCTGATGACCCCCTTCTGCCCCGGGTTCCTCCCTGGTTGGGATTCAGAAGCTCCACTCTCTCTGGATCTTCGATTTTATGGTTTGGACCTTCTCAGCTTCCTTGGAGTTTTCCTCTTCTGCCACTCATCCCTTAAATCTTAGTTTCCCACAGAGGCTCACATCTCAGCTCACTCTTCAATCAAGATGGTACCCACTCCCCGAGCTTCAAGACCACCGTGCTGAGCCTGAACCACCAGGCAGAGCATGGAATCGCCTGTTTACTCATATCCGCACCTCCCCACACCATCGAATCCTTACTACTTTTTTCTCTTACCATACATCCTTGTTTTTTCACTGTTTATTAAATTAATTTCAAAAACCATATTATAGATATTTCAAATTACATAGAAACTGAAAAGTTTTTTAAAAACCCTACTCTGTCCTCCTAGTTTTAATTATAAAGCACCATCCTACCACCCAGTTTGAAAAATAAGCCATCTTATTTACTCTACTCTGCCCATTTTCTTCCTGAGGTAGTTTGATGATAATCCCAGATGTCACATCATTTCACCCACAAATTCTCTCACAAATAAAGGCTTTTTCTAAATACAACTATAAAATCAACATCTCACCTAACAAAAATTAAAATTATTCCTTAAAAGTATTAAAAGTATTCCATCTCCAAATATCATCTAAAAGCTAATCAGTGTTTAAATTTGCCCAATTTTCAACTATAAACATCTCCTGCACTTACCCACCCCCTGCCCCCACCAAAAAAAATTGCAGGGAGAATAGGAACAGCATACTCATAAGAAGTTCTTCTCATTGCTTTTCAGTTATTGTAACGAGTGGTTCAGTGTTAGGATTGTGGCAGTATTGAGAATACTCTATATATAACATGGCAGAAAGCTAACAAGTTACGGTGGCACATTTGATTTCTGTCATCTCCTGCTGGTTCGGAGAACCAGAATTCTCCATGTGAAATACAGGTAGTAACAGAGAAAGTTAAGTAAGAGCCTTATCACCTGATTTTTGAATTGGAAGTATCAGTATGAACTCACGAAATATTTTATGTGGTAGTGTCCTCTGTCCACTAAAAGGCCTAGAAACAATGACCTACCCAGTAGCAGTAAGCATGACTGGTGCCCAGAGAGTGGTGTTAAAACACTACTTCCCACTAAAAAAAAAAAGAACAAGTTGAATTGAACTATGAGGTTGCAATCACCAAATCCAGCCAGTAGGAAATCAGAGGTGAAATGGATGGATTCTTCAACAGACAGACTGTAAGGAAAGGGCCGCCAGGGGAATCTGATGTTTAAGAGACTTAATAAGACACACAAAAAACCAAAGTACAGTGGCTAAATATGCATACACGGGTGATAAAAGCATAAGAAAGGCAACAGAGCAATTACTACGTAAGTCAAGAAAGCAGTGACTGACTTCTGGAGGGCGAGAGGGGCTATGTCTGGCATGGGACACACCAGGGGAGGGGAGACTGCTAATATTCTGTCTCCTGATCTGTGTGGTGGTCACAAAAATTCTCACCATATAATAAATAAAAAAATAATAATAATATAAAATTAACAAACAAATATAAATAAATAAATATAAATAATAAAGGAAAATACCTTACAATAATTAACTAAGCTATGTAGGTGTTGTATGGATATCTGCGTCTGTGTCTTATTTTACAATAAAAAAAGAAGATAAAAACAGAATGTGTGCTGTTAAAAACAAAAGGTGCAGACTAACGGATACACATATACTGAGGAAGTAACAGCACCGTGTATCATGTATACACAAAAATCTGCCCCGGTTTGTGTCATAAATAAGTTTTTGTAATAAACTTCTGAAATATCAACTATTTTTTTAAAGATTTTATTTATTTATTTATTTTTCAGAGAGCAAGAGAGAGCACAAGCAGGGGTAGCCACAGGCAGAGGGAGAAGCAGGCTCCCCGCTGAGCAAGGAGCCTGATCCAGGACTCAATCCCAGGCTCCTGAGACCATGACCAGAGAGCAGACGTTTAACCAACTGAGCCACCCAGGCATCCCATGAAATATCAACTATTTTTTATCTGCAAATAGGAAAACTGTTTTCTCAAGTTCCAAGTTTATTCATTTGTAATAGAGAAATAGGCATCGGTTACCTAGTCATAACCAGAAGTCAAGTATTAAATAAAATTAACACAATAGCTTATGATAAGTTGGTCGTTTCCCTCTCTTCCTTCAATTATACGTTTCATGGGTCGAGGATATAGAAAGACTGTAGATTCCAAATCAATGTTTCCCAAATACTGTCAACATTATCCTCCAACAAAAAAAACTGACATCAAAAAGATGTGATCCCTTTGCAAAGTATCTATATGTATAACACAACCCCATTCATAGTATTAGCAGGTTTTCTTCTCAGAGGGGAGGAGTGGTGAATAGATATGATTATTTTAAAGTTCTTTGTTTTTTTAAAAAAAACCTCACACATAAAAAGAGACATGAATATTCTATAAAATAGAACTTTAAAATTCTGTCAAAGGAAACTTAAAATAAATATGAAAATTTTGCAAAATGGAACAACCCCCATCACAAGGTAAAACACACATAAGCTCCAAGAGTTCAAAAACTGTGATCCTGGTACACGTATGGGCAGAGAGATCAATGAAACTAAATGGATATCCCCAAAAGAGACCAAAGTGTACAGGAGAACATATAATACAAAAGAAATCAAAGAGGAAAAGTTGGAACTATTCAGTAAAATTGGAAAAACTAACCACTGTGACAAAGACCACTGATTTTCCATTAAAATTCCTTCTTGGCTGCTTGTTGGGTCCATGCTGACCTGCAGAGACCACACTCCCCACTCTCCCATGCAGCTACATGTGCCCCAAGACTAAGTTCTCATCAATGGAAATGGAAGTGGTGTGTGTCCAACTTCTGATCACTTGCCCTGGACTTTCTCCTTTGTCCTTCACATGGAGGGAACCCAGATATGGTGCAAGCCATCTATGACCATGTGCATAACTACAGTGACAATTGCACAGAAGGAACATGAGTCTCAATGACTAGTGGCTATGGGAGGTTCTGCTGACCTGGTTTGCTCACACAGGACTGTTTAGTGAGAAAAAAATCAACTTCTACGTTGTTTGAACCATAGCATAGCCCTTGGTTACAGCAACTCAGCCTTAGCCTAATAAATAGAGCATCTAGAGAAAAATTCAGTTTTGATTCATACCTAACATTCCAGATGGATCAAAGATTTAAACCTGAAAACGTAGCCACAACACAACATCCAAGGGACCATGAGGTAGGTTTTTAGCCACAGAAAGTTTATCTGTTTAGCTCTACAAGTCACTGTGAACATCTGCTAATGATGTCTCTTTCACTACAATGTAAGCGCATGGAACAAGAATTGGGATTGGTGTTCTATATACTGCTGCCTAGAACAAGTGCCTAATACCTACGAGGCATTCCTTAAGTAGCTGTTGAATGAATAAATTGATAAATATAAGTGTACTAATTTTTAACTAATCTGCACAGCAAAATAATTCTTATTTTTGTACAAATGACAACATATAAATATCACTTACCACACTTTATTTTGTTAATGCACAGGAGTTCCTTTAAACTGATAATAGATCAATAACCCAATGGGAAAACAGACTAAGTACACAAACACAGGGGGAACACAACAGGAAATACAAATGGTCTTTAAAATTACGAAAAGATGCTCAATATCAATGAAAATAAAAATACAAATTAAAGCTACATTAAACAATCATTTTTCACCTATCCATTTGGCAAAGTAAAACATCTTTGACAATCATACTGTGATCATCAGAGTTTGAGGAAACACCCATTGCTGCTGAAATCTAAAACTGGGGCGCCTGGGTGGCTCAGTTGGTTAAGTATTCAGCCCAGGTCATGTTCCCAGGGTCCTGGGATCAAGACCCATTTCAGGCTCTCTGCTCAGCAGGGAGACTGCTTCTCCCTCACTGCCCCCTGCTCATGCTCTCTGTCTCACTCTCCCTCTCTCAAATAAATTAATAAAATCTTAAAAAAAAAAAAAGGAAAGAAATATAAAACTTTGCAAGCTCGATGAACAGAGTAACCTGGCAATAAATTTCTACCAAATTTAAAATGTTTGTAACTTTTGACACAGCAATTCTACTACTAGAAATGGATCCTACGGATATACTCATAAACATGTTTAAAATGCTATCTGTACAAAGTTATATTCCCTAGAGCCCTGTTCATAATAATAAACAATAGACTAGAAGTCATCCAGGTGGCCATCGACATAGCACTGGTTAAATAAATTATAGCACATGTCCACAGTGGAATACTAGGCATCCATTAAAAAAGAATGCAGTATTAATATAGAAGAACTTCCAAGAAATATTATCGCAATAAAAAAAGGCACAAAACAGTGTATATTGTTACCATCAGGGTTTAAACACACATACAAACACACACACACACACACACAGGGGCGCCTGGGTGGCTACGTTCACTAAGCATCTGCCTTCAGCTCAGGTCATGATCCCAGGGTCCTTGGATGGAGCCCAGCCCCTCACAGGCTCCCTGCTCAGCAGGGAGTCTCTTTCTCCCTCTAACCCTTCCCTTGGTTGTATTCTCTTGCACTCTCTCTCTGTCAAACAAATAAATAAAATCTTTAAACACACACAAATAAAACCCTGCAATAATCTAAAGGTTATGTGCCGGTATATTATATATGCCTTGAAATCTCCAAAAGAATACACAACGAATTGGTAACAATGACTGACTCTAGGAAGACGAACTGGATGCCTGGGAGATGGGAGGAGTGAAACTTGTATTTCTTCACTCTTTCGTACCTTTTTAATCTTATAAACAGTAATTATATCACTTTCCTAAAAATAAGTGTTTTATAAAGAAACAAAAATAAAATATTCCTCCCCAACCCCAGATACCTGAAAACTTCTCTGGCGATTCTCACTGTCAAACACACCAGGGAACTACTGAGCTGAACCATCTTAACCCTGTTTCATAATTAAGAATCACAGGGTTAGCAATTAACAAACACCACCATCTCTTCCTCCATCACATAAATGCATATGCGAAATAAAGTCAGTCTCTTAATTCCATCCCTGTTATTTATTACTTCCTCTTAAAACTAATTCAACCTCACGCCACCTTAAATGGGCATGAAAATCTCTCCAAATGCTCCAAGGATAGTAGCCAGAACCAACAACTATACAAATATATTAACACAGCCTAGCGCCAAAGTTTCTTCCAGGCATCCAGAAGATGAAAATCGGACATAACAGACACTTCAGCAACAGCCCAAAGCTGTGCATCACGTGCCTTGGGAAACAAAAACTCACATCATTAAAGACTAAAAAGTCCAATGTCAACAGCCGTGGCTTTTGTTTTCTCCCTCATGTGAAAGGTCTCCCCCCGCCGCATCCCCCTTTAAATTACAGGCTAACCCCTCACTTGAGGACTGGTTATTATGTTACAGCCTTATAAGGAACACTAAGCAGTCATTTAGACTGAGATTCTGCTTAAAAGGGAAAATGTCCACAGCTTATGGAGTGGAAGGAAAAAGCAAGTTGTAAAACAAAATGTGGGGACATGTTCGTCAATTCTGAAACATAATTAATATGCAGATTTTATATGTAATACAGTAAGACTTGTGTGTGGAAAGTATGTGTTCCAAATTAGTGGCTATGGGTAAAAGAGGATGGCAGGAAGGAAATTTTACCTATGTATATGTCTGTACTTTATACTATTTTGTACTACTTGAAATTAAATAATCAAGGGGCGCCTGGGTGGTTCATTCGGTTCAGCGGCAGGCTTTGCCTAGGATGGTGATCTTGGGGTCCTGGGACTGAGCCCCATGGGGCTCTCTGCTCAGCAGGGATTCTGTTTCTCCCTCTGCCCATTCCCCTGCTCCTGCTCTCTATCTCTCTCATATAAATAAATAAAATCTTTGAAGGGCGGGGGGGGGGGGGGGGAAAAGTGGCCCTCTAAGAGGAAAAGAATGGCAGAAGTATTTTATATTTATTGATAGTTTTTTAATAAAGTGGCCAATGGTAAAGAACAACTAAGCAGCTCCACCCAAAAAGGAAAAAATGAGAGAGAGAGAAAGAGAAAGAGAGAAGCCCCCCCTTCCAGGCAATGCAAGAACTAAGAAGAGTTAGGCTAGAGTCCTACCCTTTTAATACCGGATTCATTTAAACCAACAAAATCATCACTGTGGCTAAGAATTTACCGTGTTAGATTTGATCTCTGCCAAAGAGCATTAAAAGAGGTGATTTGTTGAAATGGCTCTAGGGCTGGCTCTGGCAACGCTGCTCGAAGAGCTCCTGGGGAAGCTGACTCAGCTACCTTAGAGCCTGCACCCGGTCATGTCCTCCCACAGTCCCGCAGGCGGTGCGCTCGGGCTCCGAGCTAGGCTCACTCGTTCACCATTCACCGGAGACTAAGGCAGCGGCACGCGCTCCTGGAGTCATGAGAAGTTCTCCAGTAGTTCTGCTCTGGTGATGTGAGGATCCCAAGCGGCTCAGGGCTGCAGAGGGAAAGAAGGAAAACAAGCTGAGCAGAAGAAAATTCAGTAGTTGTGAATGTGCTGGATGAAGGAAGCACACACTTGACAAGCCTTTCCATGGGGACTGTGAAACGAAGGGCAATTTACAACTGAAGCAAGTAAGGAAAGGGGTTGAAAACAATGACATGCAGTATGTCGAGGTCACAGATCTGCGCTGGTCTTTAAATATTTTCTAAATGACACAAAACTCAGTAAGATCTGCAGTTGGTAAATTTCAAAATCGAGTTCCTTTAAAGCCATATACCATGGACTCCAGCCAATTACAAAAACAAACGAAAAGCAATGGCTTTGCATATATTAATCATATATACTAGGTTAAAAACAAAAGACATTTGAACAGTACACAAGTATAGAAGGAAAAGTCTCTCTCCAGAACCGCCGCTCCTCCTAGAGACACCCCATTGCACCAAAGGAACCAGTTTCTTATGTGTCCCACCCAGAAAGGATCTGGTTTAGGTCCACTTTCAACCACCATTCTCAGCTGTAGATAGAACTAGTTCAAAGGCTCAGAAAACAATGCGGAGGGAGCACCAAACGGAAGGGAAGGGGCTCTAGATAACTGAAAAACAAAAAGCCACCCGAGCTCCCCTTTCCTTTAGGAAGACTTTAAAAACATCAACATTTGCCAAAGGAAGAGGAAATTTTTATTAGAACCAAACTTTTCCATTCAAATAAGTCACACAAAACACTGAAGAATTTACTCCTTTCAAAAACCAGCACTTTTTTTTTTTAACCTCAAGGAATATTTTGCCAAGAAAATGTTCATGTAAATAAATTTAAATGGAAAACAAACCCAAAATACAACATTCCTCAATAATTATTTGAAAGGAAAATCACAACCCTGAAATTAAAGGGAAATATTTTATAAGTAATATCAAACCTTTCCTTGCTTCAGTTTAAAGTAAGGCTCATAATCAATTTGAAAAGATAGTCTAGACATGTAAAAGGCACACATAAGACATAAGACATAAGACAACAATAATATCGCCCCAAAATAGAAAGGTCAACCAGAAATTTCACATCTGCAGCTATCATTTAGGGAAGTTACAGAGTAAAAATCCATTTCTAGCATGGACATTCTTAAAAACAAACTCATTAACTAAGCAGAAGACACAACCTCCACTTTCAGAACAAACTGCTAAAATCCTGGTATTTTCTGAGAGGCGGGGGCCAGAGAAATTTGGCGGACTGACACTGAGGTTGCTTTCCCCTGTGCCAAATCTATGTAGGGGGCCATTGCTAAGCTGCCCTGCCTGGGGCTTACCAAGTTATAGGTACTGTCTGGCCGGGGGAGGGGGGTGCGCTTTAGAGAGCAAGAAAATAAGGAAACACTGGTGCATATTTCTTCGATTCTTTCAAAAAAAGAATCATCAGAGAAACTGTCAAAGTTTAACTTTTTAATTACAAAGGTGCTTCTATTTCCTTTCCAACTTCCAGCCCTACCTATTACCTTCACTGCATGGAATTCCTTCAAGACCATGCTCTCCCGCCTCTGTTCAGCCTTCTCTAATGATTCTTATATTTTCCAGGTCTTTCCATTCTGACTCCTCTGGCATTTAGATTCTATATGACTCAACTTGGCACTTAATCCTCTGCCTTGAACTAGGTTTGTCTCAAAACCAATTTAAAACTAGGAAAGAATCACATATTATCCTTCTACTATATTATTTCTTTCCCAATACCTAATAGATAGCTGGTGCTCAAGAGTTGCAAGATAAAACTCAAGTCTTCAAATTAAACATAATTTAATATTTGTTTTAGAATGCATCAGGTTCTCAAATAACCTGTGGATTGAAGTCAAAACTGTGGTGTATTGTAAGGAGGAACAGGTTGGTAAAAAGGGAGCCAAAGAATCTGGAGCAAATTCCAGGTATTTAACTCTTAAATGTTCTACACAGGACCCATCTCCACACAAATACACTTCATGCCAAGAAGCAAGCTTGGCAGATCCTGAAAGGCAGTGGGAAGCAGTTATCTTCAAAACCCCAAGAATGGTTAATAAAAACAAAAACAAACCAAAACAAAAGAGATGTGCACCAATTAAAATCAGTGCTATAAAATACGTATCGATGTAGCAAACTCCAGCAACTTGTCACAGAACTTCCACTGAGCCGAGTTTTTTCTAAAACCATAGCCAACTCCTTTGTTTGGTTCACTGAGGTTTAACTATTGGCAGCTAATCACGTTGTGTGAAAATCTGACCCTTTATAAAGGTTAGAGGCACATTCCTCTCATAAGGAGAAGGAAGGGGGAAAAAGAGAAAAAAAGAAAAGTTCTTATTCCAAGTGTGGGTTTAACATAGCAGTTATTTTTCTTTAATGCAATTTAAAAGAACATGTATAGTTTCTTAAAAGTTATTGTATTATGATGGGACCTGAGTAACAGGAAAGCACAAAAGGTACTTAAAATCAAACAAGTTCTTGGCAGTCAACAAAGCAGCTAAGCAACAAGAAAAAAAAAATTCAGGGCAGGTTTTCTCAGCTATTTAATTATAACTGCATCCTTGGCCTCTAGAAATTGTAGCTTCCAAATCCTGCAGATTTCAAGACAGCACTCCTTGTGCGGTGCTGGATGTTAATTACACTTATTATAGCGATCATTTTACAACATACACAAATATCAAATCATTGCGTTGTATACCTGAAACTAAGATATTATTATTTACCAATTATACTTCAATTTTTAAGGAAAAAAAATAAAAAGTCATCATCCCATACCTTCCCCGTTTATCCACCCAGCCGCATTACCCAAATAAACTGTGGTGGATCTTGCTGTCAAATTACTCTTAACTGCAATTACTTTAAGAAGCAGCATATGGTTGCAAGAACATGGACTTAGGAAAGAGCCAAACCCAGTTTTCCAACCTACTTAATGTGATCTTTTCCCAAATCACTGAACCTCTGTCAGTTTGTTTTCCTTCCCAGGAAACAAAGTAAATGCCTTCCATCTTTAACAGTTACTAATAACGCCAGCTATCATTTAGTGAGCCCTTAGTTCCAGAATTTTGCTAACCACACACTTGCACCATCTGATTTAATCCTAACCGCACAAAAATTGAGATGAAGGTACTAGTTTTCCCATTTGAAAGATAAAACAATGTTAGAGAGGTTAAGTAAAACTGCCCAAGATCACACTTTTTTAAAAAAGATTTTATTTATGTATGTATTTATTTATTTACTCATTTGAGAGCGAGCACAAGCACAGGGAGGGGCAGAGGGAGAGCAGCAGGCTCCCTGTTGAGCAGGGAGCCCACTGTGATGCAGGGGCTCGATCCCACGACCCTGAGACCATGACCTGAGCCGAAGGCAGACCCTTAACAGACGGAGCCATGCAGGCGCCCCAACACATTTTTGTAACAAGTGGAAAAAACCCACAAATCAATTCAAGTTCTGCTGACTCCAAAATCTATGTTCTTAATTGCCAATAAGTAAAAGTGCATCTTGACAGTTTTTAAGAACTGCACTCAATGCTCATAGTAAATACTCTTAGTCCCCTCTCCTGTTTTCTACTCCTTAGAATAACAGAAGTATGAAAGCACTGTAGTAGGAAAAGCAAAAAGCACACCAATCCCAAACAATAACACAAATCATCTACAAATCACACGACAAATGTCCTCTTGTTCTGGCTCTAAAATAATATTGCTACCACCAAGCATATAAATGTCGAGTATCCTTGAAGAATTACCTATTCCAGACACTTGAATATGTGAGAAAGACAGTTATGATCGCTTAGTAATTCTGGAGAAAGGCAATGGGGATATCAGCCGGTTCCCAAGATCCCCAGTCTCCCAGTGGAACAAAATTAGGCCACATGCCCGAGACAACTGATAAACTCAGGGGACACTGCAGAGCAGAAAGAACAGGGAAAGCCACACGAAGCTGAGAAAAAGATAAACTGGCGACTGAATCAGGAAGTAGGGAGGAACGTGGAGATACAGCAGATCCCCTTCTCCGGGGGTTTCCAAATTCTCAATAGATCTTCATCTTTGGGATTTAGGGATGAGAAATGTGCATTTCCAGGAATTTCTCCAGAAATACTCTCCCAATTATAGTTCTTCTTAAAATACTTCCAAATATTCTTCAGCCACTATTACAGATATCTTTTTAAAAATGTCACGTAAGTAAGAAATAATGGTATTTACAAAAAACTGTAGCCTGTAACAAATACTCAGATGCTAGAAAATGCCAGTGAACATTATTGGGTAGTATTCCAAGAGCTGGCCAAATCCAGCCCGCAGTCTGTTTTGGTAAATAAATGTTTTATTGGAACACAGCCCCACTTGTTCATTTGACGTATAGTCCATGGCTGCTTTCATGCTCAAACAGCAGAGCTGATAGTTCTGACAGAGTCCATATGCCTTGCAAAGCCTAAAATATTTGCTATCTGGCCCTTCAGAGAAAAAGTTGCTTGACCCCCGCAATGACCTGCAGTTTGAATCTATGCGGAAGGTTAACAGCATTGCACAGAATCACATGTTGAAATTGCCATTTTAAAGACTTCTTCTGCTTCAGAAACGTATTTCTTGGAATACCACACACAGGATTTGTATACAATATGCTATGTATATAAACTTATTTTATTTGCAAGGATGACTCACCAGTAGCAGCAGACAGGGCCACAAACACATATCTATAACCTAGCAACAGCTACACGCAATCACGACCGATTCCCTCCTCTGGGCTCCTGCCCTGTCCTGGCTCTGGGAAACATCAATCTTATCCTTCCCTCCGCAGGCTCCCGTTCAACTTGACATCAGCGGATTCCTTCGATCTACCACTGCCTCTATGTTCATTGTTTAATTCTCACAGGAGAATTGCCACACTTCTAACCATCTACCTGATTTCTTAGCTGACTGTTTGGGCCATCTGGAAAGACACAAACTTCCCAAGAAATCCTGGGAAGGAACTCTGCCACGGAAATAACGATTCTCTTCAGGTGTATGGAGACTAAGTGGAGCTCGAACCCCCTAGACTTGTAAGGGATAGAAGAAAAAGAGTTGAGCGCAGGAGGCAGAAGGAGGAAAAACAAAGTTCAGGATGTTTTAAGGAAAAGACTAAGGTCTGTCCCAACGCCTAGAGAGAAGAGCAACCTAAGTGGAGATAAGAAGAAGATGAAATTTCCTCATGCTGTGGCCCCAGTGATAGATTTAAGGCCCAAATATCACAGCATCTTTCTCCTTCTAGAATTTCAGTTCTAATTTGGCTGAGATGAAAGATATTCACTGTGAATTATGACAGGAGTAAGTGTCATTAAGCACCAAACTACTCCTGAAGATAACCTGCTTACAGTTCATAATCTCAAACACCCTCATCTAAAGTGGTTGGGGTGTGGGAAGGGGGTCCACCAAAATCCCATTTACCCATCTGTGCAACCAAAGATGCATTTATTCGTGCCAGAAGTACAAAGCATAAGAACCAAGGGTGAAACACGAGGGAACAAAGGCATTGGGATACAGCAGCACCAAACGGATCCCAGGCTTGAATCAAAGAGTCCCGGGCTGAATCCCAGCCCTGCCAATTATGTAATCTTGGGCCAACTGTCTGGGCCTCAGTCTCTCCCAGGCAAAATGGGCATCATGACTTCCTCACAGAGTTGCCACATGTGAAGTCCATGGCCTACAGGGGGTTCTAATGAATGGTAGCTATTATTGCAAACACAGAATTTAAGGAGCAGATATAAGAAGAAGAGAGAGTGACAAAGAGAGAGAATCACAAGGGTTGACATTACGTTGAATCATTTGAAAATGCTGTCATTTGACCATTTTGCCTCATAAAAATAAGCAATGTTTAAATACATATTATAAAGGGCTCTGTAGGGAAGCCTGAAAGGAGACAGCATGAAAGACTAATACCCCATCCTCATTCCCCAACTGGTGGCAGCTCAGAAGAAATCCAGACACCAGATGGGAAGGCTGCAGACTAAAATAGAATACCCCTTAGTCAACTCCTCACTAGAGAGGAGGTGTGACTTCAGAGAAGAGAAGATTCAACAAAAGACAGACAAACACACACACCTCACTCCTAGGTAGCCCACGTAACTTGCTCCTTCTCTCTTCCCTTTTCCATTCCTGTCCTGTCCTTTCTTTTTGTTATTTCTGTCCCTAGGTAAAGCCCCATGGTGTCTTGTTAACCAGTTGGGGAAAGAAATAGCATTTCTGCTCAGCTGATGTTACCAATTGCCCAGCAAGCCTTCGGTAGGCCATGTAGCACAGCTGATAGCTCGTAAAGAAATCCAATGGGTCTGGGGTTGTCTGGCTGGCTCAGCCAGTTAAATGCCCAACTCTTGATCTTGGCTCAGTTCTTGATTTCACAGTCACAAAATCAAGCCCCATGCTGGGAACGGAGCCTACTGTAAAAAAAAAAAAAAAAAAAGGAAGAAGGAAAGAAGGAAGGAAGGGAGGAAAGGGAAAAGAAATCCAGTGGATCCACTGCATTTTCCCTGTTATTTTTCTGTCTTCCCTTCATACTGTAGGTGTTAATTTTTTCAAGTCCTCTTAGCCCTCCCCCAGCTAATGGGTCTGTGGTTGATTCATGGCATCATGTCAGTTCCTAGATGCGATCTGAGCTTCAAGACACCCCACTAGCCCAAACCCAACTAGCTCCATCCCAGCTATCTCTCATCTCAGAAAGGTTCTAAGTGAGAAATTAGAACACCTTGTGTACCGAGGGATGAATTACAGGTAGAGGTAAGAATGGAGGAACATGTCATTTCTTCCCTCCTCCCAACCCATACTCTCAAAACAGAATTAGACTTCCCTAATTAGATTGCTCTTCTCAATCTGTTGGGCCAGCTTTCACAAACGTAAATCCAATTTCTGCAGCACCGCTGCAATCCCCATTATCGTGTTTCATCTGTTGTCTCAAAGTAATGTGGCAATCCTTGATGATTACCCTCACACACAAAACTATGGAGGCTTTCATCAGCTGATGATCTCAAAGCATTTTTATAAGAGTTCGCAGGGATGCCTCCCACGTGGGCCAGAACCAGACTTTCTGGTTTTCTGATGGGGTGTCTGGCGTTTTGTTTCTCCTAAGCTTTACTCTAGAGTTCCTGTGTTTATATCCTCACTAGATAGACGTTAGCAAAGCTTCAACAGGGAAGCTTCTTGGAAGTAGGGACTCTGTGTATCCAATATCCTGCTGTAACCTCCATAACCTGTTCTAGCATCATACCAGATCTACTTAAATATTTGTGGAATGAATGAAGCTTAAAATTATAGAAACATCCAAAGCATTAATAATTTCAACGTCATAAACTTGGTAACCTAAAGCTTCTCTATCATTAAATGGCTAAGCCTCTACCCTAGACTTAAATTTCAAAACAGTGCAAAATGTACTAAAAACTCTTACTTGAGTGGAACAGGATAACATAAAGGAACATATTAAAAAATTGTAGAAAAAATTCTATTTCATAAAAGCAGTTCTCACTTTAGAATGGTAGTAAGTTTCCTTAATACATTTATTAACGTAATATCTCCAAAATGAGGTTAAGTTTTTCAAAATTTTATCTATAGAAATTTCCAGAAACACCGATAGGGCTCCTGCAAAACAGGAGAAGAGAGAACTAAAGCTTTTAAAAACCATTCTTCCAATCTCTTCTTTTTTTTTATTTTTTTTTAAAGATTTTATTTATTCATTTGACAGACAGAGATCACAAGCAGACAGAGAGGCAGGCAGAGAGAGAGAGAGGGAAGGAGGCTCCCCGCTGAGCAGAGAGCCCGACACGGAACTCGATCCCAGGACCCCGAGACCATGACCCGAGCCGAAGGCAGTGGCTCAACCCACCGAGCCACCCAGGCGCCCCATCTTCCAATCTCTTCTTGAAAATATTTATGTCATCTACCAACCTAAATAAAATTTTCCCTAATTAAGGTTCACTGAGAATAAACTGAATAAAAGGCAATCAACATTCTTTTTCTAATTGTTTGGCCTAATGTATTATTTGCCCACAGGCACATAGACATTTCAAAGTCTAGGCGGGGAAACTGCTTGCCCCCCCCCCACCCCGGCCGTGAGGAGAGAACAAGGTAACAAACAAACAAACAAAAACCCAGTAAAGTTTAAAAAAAAAAAAATTTTTTTTAAAGTGGACAATATTTTTATGGCTTTCTTTTCTTATTGTTACTGTTTTGTGTGCATGTGTATATATTACATATCCGTAATTATGTCAGACAAGCCATTCATTTTATAAGTAGTTGCCAGTCCTGCAATGAGTTATCTGAAAAAGTAACCTGCAACTTCTTAAGGAGAAAAACAGCCTCTTACTCATCTTTAAGTTTTATAATAATTGGGGGAGCATCCCTTCCTTACTAATCAACAAATACTTGGTGACTGATGAAGAACAGTGAGATTAATTTAAGATTAAAGTCAAGAATCCGGGTGACTGGGTCTACCGGAAATTGAGCAGCCTTGAACATTATAGTTCTTCCAACTTTGTTCCATCATGTTGATGGGAGGACTGTAGGGAGTCATCAAGGTACGGTGGAGAAAACACCAACATGAGGAGCTAGACGTGTCCCTACACCACCAGTTGTGTGACATGGGGAAGTCTCTTATCCTCTCTGGCACCCATTTTCCCTAATTATAAATTAAGAGTGGTGGCCCAAGTTGCTAAGTTTCCCTCCAGCTCAAAAATTCTGTTTAGATATTTCTTTTACAATCACTAGAAGGATTCCTCAAGAATTATGCCAACAAGAAAGGGTATGTCTTTAATTAAAAATGGTTTTCCAGTCTACTCCTGTACTGAGATGGCATACAACCTACTCATTTTTTTTAAAAAAAGGTAAAAATAACACTTTTCATTTAATTCAGCCATTGAGTTCCTAACTCACAGAGGTTTGCTTTTAATTTAATTTGCTTACCAATAATCTGTTTGCCAACTAAAGGATAACTGAGTAAGAAACAGCACAAAAAGAAGTAGAACAGTGTTGGGGGAAGGGGAGGAGGTCATTCAAGAACAGTCTCTCAAGGGGCATTAGAAAATGCCCAGTTCCCAAGACAAAAAATCTAGATTAACAAAACTAAAGTCAGCATGTCCACCTCAGTCACCACCCCAAATCTGCCAGTCTTCCTTTATGTCCTATCTCATGTAATGGAACCACCAGTGAACCTTGATGACAAAGTTGGAAACCAAGGGATTCACATTACAAACCCCATCACTGCCTTTGTTTCAGCTCGTATGGTCTCCCACCCGCAATATTTCCAACTGACTCCTTGGTGAGCTCCTCCAGGTACCTGCCAACAGTGCTGTCAATAACCACTGAGCCTCTCCTCTGCTTAACCATCAATAGCTCCCCTCAGCATGAGCAGATTCCTGATCTCCATGACCAGGCCTGAGATCTCTCCAACCCCATCCAATTATCACCCTACAGGTGCTCTGACCCTAACTACACCATACAGCACCCTGAAGACACCACAATCTTATTCACCTCCTGCCTTTACCCTTGTCCCCCCAAGATGTCTTTTTCCCTCTGTCAAGTCCCTACGCTTCAAGGTCAGCTCACAAATCACTCCCTGATAGAGGCCTTCCCTGCCCCCATGCCTGTACCCTGTCTGGGGTACACGAACCTCATCTGTTGTTCCCAAACTTAATGACCATGGCACCTAAAAGGTGCTTTTTTTTTTTTTTTAAATTTCACTGCCTAGTGAGTCTGTGATTCCTTAAAGATAAGGAGAATTTTTTCATCTCTGAAACATCAGGGACACTCTTATAAATAATAGGTCCTTAATAAATCTTGATAGATGAATGGGTGAGCCCTGATAATGGATTCAAAGCATAAGAGGGATTCTCCAAAGGAAATATGAACAATAAAAATTGAGAAATAATTATGCTAATGGGGGAAAAAACGGAGGTAGGCCTACCAGCATCCACTTTTAGTGTTGTCATGGTTTTTAATTCAAGGCAAAAAAAAAAAAAAAAAAAAAAAAAA
>NW_019154085.1:55569203-55620713 GCF_002288905.1 Enhydra lutris kenyoni
AAAAAAAAAAAAAAAAAAAAAAAAAAAAAAGAAAAAAGAAAAAAATCCCCAAATTCTAAATTATAGAAACCAGGAGAGAACTAAAGTGTTTCTTATTTCATGCAAAAAGACAATGTGTAAACTAAATGTATACACTAAACCACAGTTTCCTACTGACTTGCATATATATACAGGGAAGTATTCCCTACTCTATTACTTTAGAACATAATCTTTTTCTAAATTATATATATAGAAAAGTAACTTGAGAACAGCAGTTGAATACCACGCTAACACTGTAATATTACTGGAAACTAAGATGCTGTCAGTAAAATGTAAGAAGGAAGATGCCTCGTCTTATAAGAAAAACATTCTTTTTTTTTTCCCAGAAAATTATCCCCAAGACAGTCCCCCTAGAGCCAGGCCCCTGTACAGTTCTCAAGGCTAGGCTCTCACTCCCTGGCCTCCTTGTAGATATCTTCAGTCAAGGTGCTGGGGCCAGAGTGGGCAAAGGATGAGTCCTTCTCACCATGACCAATGCTATTTTCTTAACAGTTATTCCCCGCCCCACCACCCATTTTCCCAGCCCCAACCTTTTTATACCACACAGCAGGAAGAGAAGAACACATACATCAATTGTTACAAAATGTAACTGAGCTTAATTTAATAAACATAAAGAAGGTAACAGAAAGGAGGAAAGAGCCAAAGCTGAATATTAAGGAAAGGAGAAGGAAGATCCACAGAATAAATGTGCCTGTAAGTAGTACTCACTGGCTGGGATCACTTTAAGTTTACACATGAAATTGCTTAATGCATGAGTCATTTTAAATCATGACTGTATTGATTCACTGAGTATGTTCAAGCAAACCTGCAATGAAGATGACCTAGAGTCTGGAGATGCAGATGATTCTCCAATCAAAAGAATGGGGGCAACAGATATATTTTAGAAAAACCAAAGACATAAATAAGTATGTGTTTGGAAATAACATTTTTTTAAGGTTTTTTTTTTTTTTCAATTTATTTATTCATTTCAGAGAGAGGGAGAGCACGTGTTCGAGCAAGAGCAGGAGCGTGGGGGAGGGTCCGAGGCAGACAGAGAAGCAGACTCTCCTGAGCAGGGAGCCCCACGCAGGGCTCAGGGCTCGATCCCAGGGCTGGGTCATGACCCAGCACGAAGGCAGATGCTTAACCAACTGAACCACCCAGGTGCCCCTACAAAAACACTTAAATCCTGTCATTTTCTTATTGCAAATGGGCAGAAGAATGTGAGATAATTTATAAAAATTGGGCATGGGTTAAAAAAAATGGGTTTAGAATTTACTGTTTACAACTGTTTTGTTGACGCAGTCAACAAAAACTGGTGCCCGACTCAGGGAACTGGTCCAGGAGCTCAGCTTCTATCCTCACCCAGTGCATGGGATGACTGGGAGGCTGACCTTCAGCTTCTACTTTAATGCTCTTAGCTCTAACATCAGTCTTATATGCTGATGGTTTCTTTTTGGGGTGATGAAGTGGCCTAATATTGGATAAGTGACAGTTGCACAATGCTGTGGCTTTACTCAAAGCCACTGAACTGCACACCACGAAAGGGGGCATGTTACAGTCTATGAACTAACTCGAGAAAATGGTCTTGAAAAGAAAAATCAGACTGAAAGCTTTTCGGCCTTTTCCTGTACAGCTTCAGACCCTGAGTGTATGCTCTGCTGGTAATTACACAGACATACTGTGTCTCCCACCTCATTTTTATTGAAAGAGCTGAAGCTTTGGAATCACATCGTTCAGTCTGGGAACTGAACCTAGGTCTGTCATTTCCTAGGTTCTGGAATCTTGAGCATGCTACCATCTGAGCCCCCGTCCCCACCTACCTATCAGATGAGCAGAACGAGTCTGCTCAGACTGATGGTAAACAGCAAAAAATTTAAATGGAAGGGGCTCTCAGATGGGACATGCCAGCTGGTAGGAGAAAACCAAAGGGAAGACGCAGAAGCAGGAAGATGGGGCAAGTGAGGATTAGGGACCGAGGCCATCACACCTAGAATCAGGGCAAACCTCTCTGGAACCCTCATTTGGGTTCCAACGATGCTTTGAGGTCAGAGTGCTGTGAGGTGGGAGGGTGCAGTAGGCCTGCTCCCAGAAGCCTGTACAATTAGCAAACTACATTATCTATGACACCTTAATTTCTGGATTCTTTCCCCAAGTCATTTTATATGAGTAACCACAAAACAGAGACATTTTCTATACTTTTAATCACCTCAAGAGTCATTAAGCATTCAGTCCACTAATGGAATTACAGCCTCTCGACTTGGACTGCTATTAATTAGAACACATAGTTTTGCACCGGGATTCATTTTTTATGGATTAATTCTAAATAATAAAACATGCCTGAAGTTGATTGTGTTAGCAGACTTTTCATCGCAAGCCTCAAGATTCCACACCTATGATTTAATTTACATCAGCACAAGTTGAAACATCAGCTTTTCGATCATTTGTGATATTGCAACTCTTAAGAAACAACCTACCTGACAATGAATCCGAACAATCTATATTTACCATCAATAACCCAAATTCCCAGCTGGGCTAGAATAATTCTTGATAGTGGTTTTAAGAACACCATTCTCACGTAAAAAAAAAAAAAAATGTGTTCTAGTTGATCAAGTAACTGACCCCTTCAATATTATGTACTGTATATGTGTGTATTTATGTATGTATATATCTATACACACACACACACACACACACACACACACACACACTTAAAAATTTATCAACTTCATGCCACATAGGTTTCTACCCTGGAAAAACAATTCAAGAAGAGCTAAAAAGACTAGCGAGTTGTCAACTCTGCCCTCCCCCAGGTAGAAGCTACACTAGAGCCAACTCAATTGCCACAGTCAAAGATCCTTGAGAGACCAACAGGTTAACAAAGGAGCCTTCCTCCTCTGCACATGAAAGCACCCAAGGATGGCTCTCTGGTGGAACTGGAGAGTGAGCTGAATATCACCAATGAGACGACAGGACCCCGAAAGCACAATACAGGATTAAAAAGAAATAAAACATGAGCAACTGCCTCTGTTCACCATTCGCACTGTCAACAATTCTGAGAAAAATCCTGCTGAGTTTCAGGTCACTAAACCCTCGTCCATTTTATAAATATTTGTCTCCCTGATTTTGCTTTCTTACTTTTTTAGATCCCAGAGGGAAATGAACATGTTCTCTAAGTTTCAGGATGGCTAATTTTCTAAAATTGGCAGGAAGGAAAAGGCTAGCTTTGGCTAGCTCTAATTTTGAACGCATTAGGTCTTGAGGTAGGGAATTCTTAGGTAATTTTTTTTTTTCTTAATAAAATGTTAGTTGTTTTGTGAGCCACATTTTTTGTTGTTTCTACCAGCATTGTGGTGCAGTCCGGTTTATTTTAAGACAACACACTCTAGAATAAATTCCACTGAGTCTCCCAGAACTTACAACCAAATTTAGACTGATTTAACACAACCACGAGGTGTCCTTCTATCTTACTTGACTTTGGACATATGAAGAGTGGGTCAAATACATGTTTAAAAGCTATTTTAAATATAATCTTGTATGACCTTTCCTAGCACGCACATGCACACACACACACACACACACAATGCTTTCACTTCTACTTTAGGGTTATACTCAATTCCTAATGCCTTTGGCAAAGACAAGATCCAATATGTAAGGTAATTAAGGGGAAAAAAGGCAAATAAATATGAATATTCCACAGAAGTAATATGCCAAGTGTGGGAAAGGCTTTTGAAACTTCTTATATGAACATGCTCGCTCTCAAGGGAGAGAATGGTTCCCAACTACATGGTTATTTTGTACATCAAACATCAAGCATGGTAAGAAAACCAAGTATTTCACACCCACATCCATCATTTCTCAAATACAGAATGATTTATGGATACATATTGTATGACTATATATTTAATCCATATATATTAAAAATGCAACTACAACCTTTAATGCAGGCCCTAATTACGTCTCCTAGGAAATGACCAGCATGACACACACTATCCCCGCCATATCCTCTTCCTCCCCTAAATGTAGCTAAAACTCAGAACCGAGTCTAGACAGCCTAAGTTAGAACCCAGGCCCAGCAAATTCACTATCTTTCCAGCCTTGGAGGCATAACTTAATGGGCCTCATTTCCCTGAGCTGCAGAATTAAGATTTAAAAAAAAAAAAAAAAAAAAGTTGCGCCTGCCTCACAGAGTTATCATAAGGGTTAAGACTGAATATACGTAAAGCACTCAGAACACGAACCTGACATATGTGTACCATGGAATGGTAAGCCATTATTGCTGACGCCGGTGTTCCTATTACAACCATCATCTTAACTGATGTGAGACTCATTTCCTTCCTTTTCTTAATAGTTCTTACCTTTTAACAACTGAAAACTAGTTATTTTGGCTTGTCTTTGAATTCCGTTCTTTTCTTACTCTGGAAGACATCACAGAAGTCATAGGGGAGTGTGGTGCTGAATCAGCTCTAAAGTATGTCAAAACTTCTGTACCTCAATTATAAATAATAAATGACTTGTGATACACACAACAGACTACCGTCTAGCTCTGCCCCACGGCAGAACTAAAAGCCAATGTGCAAGGATCCCTTAACCAGCAGGGTTTATTGACAGACTCAAGGGAAAACTTCACACTGATACCAACTTTGCAGATTTCATCCTTCAAGGGTTATCTAGGAGCAGAAAACTGAATGCAAGTCACCACCAACCAACCAGCCAACGACACCTCTAATTTAATATACGGCGCTATTCGTTGTCAGTAAGGATGCATCTAGGAATACCTATCAAAAACACGACGGAGCCATTTATGCTATAAATTCTAAAAATGAAAACTAAAGAGTCACAGCTGGAACTCACCCAAATCCTTTAAAGACGTAAAATTAACACAGTTGCTGGTCTGACATTTAGAAAAAGACGAGGTGGCACAATAGTGTAAACATGCCATGTTCAAGGCCATTCTTTACCTCCCATCAATCACTGAGGAATCCTACTTCCTCAGAAGAGCATCTCTAGTTTGCCATCTAAATAAAAATTGTACTAGGAAGGGCCACATACTTTTTTTAAAAAATGCCTATCATAAAGGTTTTATATAAAACAGTTTGCCCACGGACCTTCCTTTGCCATCTTGAGTCATAAGAGAGAAAAGACCATGCTTGAGATAGCATGACCACCGGCCCCTTGGTGTGGCCTGGAAGTGGCTGGGGAGGGAGCTGTCTGCAGCCAGGATCCTTGAGACCTATAATCCACATGGAGTTTCCAAAAGGGAAACACAGGTTACACCTAAAATCAGATCTGCCTCTCCCAGCCCGGGCATAGTGCCTGACACAGGGCAGCACTCAAGGGAGTGTGACTGTCTCTCCTCTGCCACAGAGCCTTCCGGGTACCCCCAGCCCCCGCACCACCATCACCAGCATTCTGGCGCGTCTGGCGGGTCTAGATAGAGAACTCCCTACACTTGAATATCTGTTGCCTCTGCGTCACACACCAGAAATCAAAAAGTCAAAGTAACTTGGAATATAAAGTCACAGGAAACCGAGACCGTACTAGGTCATCGGATCACCTCTCTTTTGAATTTCCAGAACTACTTTTCTACACCACTCAAATAGCATTTCTTTCCTTCCCTTTTCTGGAGACCGTCTAGGCTTACAGGACCTCAGGCCTTGAGCTAGTAAGTTCCTCAAGTGAGGTCTCCTGTATGCAGCGCCACCTGCCTGGCTGGCCCAGGCACACGGGAGAGGCTTTACTCAGAGAACGGGCTCAGAAAGCACACGGAGAACGAATGTGACTAAACCAAGCCTCTGCAGCTCTCCAAAATGAGGTATGTAGGGGGGGGAAATAATTTTTTTGCCACTAATTTTAAGCATGGAAATGCAAAGCTGTTTGGGGGGAAACTACAGCATTACCTCAGTGACAAGTGACTATTCTCCTGGCTCCTCAGCAGAACTATCAAACTTTAAGGCTCGTAACCCTTGGATACACTTTATATAAATTAACAATTTCTCTTGTCAAAAACTCAAACTAACCCAGACAAACAGGCTTGGAAACTACCAGCCAACTTCATTCTGTGAGTAACCATTAAGTTTTAATCAGATGTGGTTCAATTTCTGCAACAGCGAGCATTAAGAAGGGCTCATCAAGGAAAATGGGCAAAAGTGGGGACAGGAGGAGGAGGGGGAGGAGGTGGGAGGAGGAGGAGAACAAAAGAACCGCCCCTGAAGCCAGTCATGTAACACAGACTCTTGACGGAATACTTCTGCCCTTCTTTGCAGCTGTTGTCTCCTGCAGTTGGCACGAAGCACTGCCAGTCTGGGACCGGCTTCCAGTGAGGACAGCATTGTTTCACTGGCTACTTAGGCAGTGCACACACCATTAATGGAGTTTTTATCTCTCCATTTTCCTGTCAGTACAGAACCAGCCAGTCTGACTCTGTTATTATCATTAAGAAAGCTTTTTTCCTCCCCCATCCCCACACACATCTTTAATCCAAACAACATCTGGGAACTTCAGCCTCTATCATATAAAAGGGAAACAGATTTAGAGGTAGGGGGGTGGGGCGGGGGAGGGAGACAGTTCCATCCACACTGAACAACAACCAAATTCCAACTGATCTAGAGCCACTCAATAGCTCTAAAATGCTGGCTTCAAAAAGGCAAGTTATTTCCTACTGTATTGCTTTAAACTTCCTCTGGACCTTTGCTATATGAAAATAATACCATTTTGACATGTAGCTTTTTCTTATTTAAAAAAAAAAAAAAAAAAGGGAAAAAAATCCACTATTGCTTTCTTAGGTGGCAAGTTCCATTGTAAAATCAGAGTCAAGAATACTATTTACAAGATGATTTTTTAGAAGAATGTATTTTTTTTCCAAAAAGGAAAAAAATAAAGACCCATTACAACACCTAACAAGCAATATACCTCCAGTGTATAAACTAATAGGAAAAAAAAATGGCGCCATTAAACCCAGGAAATATGTCCTCCCGTAACAGACAGCTGTCTCCTCTGTAGTTTAAATGTGCTTTTGCTTAAATCACTCCGTGAGTCATGGAATCAATACAGGAAAACGCACAGAGCCAGCCACACTGCTGATTCCCACGGCAGAGCAGGTTCAAGCCACACAGTTCCTCTGTCCCGTCTCTGTCTCCAACACATGCACGGGGTGGGGGATGTAGTTGGGGCTGTACACCCACTTTCTACTTCATGCTTGAACCTGCCTCACAGGGTCCTCACTGCCGGTCTTTTCATCAAAATCCTTCTCTACCAGTAGAAACTAAAAGTTACAGACCTCACATATGCAGTTGTCAAGCAATCCCTTACGCTCTGCACCCCTGTCCTTTCCGAGTTTTCTAGAAAGCACCAATAACAGCCATACTTAGGCACTTGGGTTAGACGGGATTTACTTGACCAGAAATGCTCACCAAAGCGAAGACACAATCGGAACCGAACATTTCGGAAAAGCCAAAATCGGAGTCAGCAATGGTTAATAGTTTATTTTTATCTTTTTGTTCCATTCAGCAAAAATCGGGGGAAATCACTAAATGTCCGCACCGCGGGCTCCTGCCCCCCAGAAGCTCTGCCTTCCAGCCACTCCAAGTCCCTTGTTAATGACGGTCTCAGTAACCTGATCCTCCCCCAGTGGGAGACTTGAGTAAGCACTGGCCTCTCTCCGCTCTCGCCTTTCCATTGTCCCACCCCGCAGGGCCAGCTGTTTCTGACAGCCAAATTGCTGCGTGCTAAGCAGTGAATGCTGTCAGAGAAGGAATTTTCATTTCTATAATGCATAGGCCTCCGTGGACAAATTACCCAGCTTATGGTGCCGGCTGCAGGATACTGCTCCAGGCTTGAAGTGCTGCCAAAATGCAGCCTTTCCTCCCCTCTCCCCAGCCCCCGGCTGACGAGACAGTCACTCGAAATGAATCTGAATGGCCAGAGAGAACAGAACACGTGCTTTCAGGGACAAACAAAACATATGTCAAGAATGGCTGTCCAGCTACAATCTTTGATGTAATGGCATACGGTGCAAGCTAATTGAGCTCCTGTCACACCACAGAGCTACCTTGCATGGTATCCATTAAGACCTACTGTAATTTGATAACCTGCAGTGTGCATCCCTGGGGCATTAGCAAAATCACTGGCCATCTGCTTCCAAGGGACACCAGACTTACCTGAAAACACACCACGAACTTACCGCTTCCTGAAAACCAAGGTGGTAACCACCAAGCAATCCAGGAGGTCCCAAAACACTACTCCTTCATGGTTAACTAGGGCTCCTGATCCGTGATTTATAGAATTATTCTGTAGGAATTGTTTGCCTCTCCAACACCACCCCCATTCCCAGCAACAACCCCTGACTTGGGTTGGGGCTATGCCCCTTCTTTTCCAGAGTGAATGTTAGGGGAAGAGGGACTAGACCAATCAACACACAGCATTCCACTGTGGGGTGGGATGTGACCTTGGCTGGTCCAATCAGAGTGACTCTTGAGATTTTGCTGGAACTGCGAGAAAAGAAAGTTTGATCTTCTCATTTTACTCAAATCTGGGAGAATATGCCATAGCCATTTTACTATCACGAAGGAAGAACGTGACTGAGATTGGAGTGGGAAAGAAAGATGAATTAGGGGGAAAACAACAGGGTCCCAGGTACATCCCCTTGAGTCCTGGGTCAACCCAGATCTAAAACCTGCCCTACTCTAGACTCCCCAGTATAGTAACCATCAGATTCTCATCTTACTGAGGCCAGTCTGGGTTTTCTGTCACTTGCAAATGCAAATTAACAGATGAACCATCATTCCATCCTAAGAACACCCGTCGGTTAACACAAACACATATGTTATACCTTACCATGTAAGTAAGAGAAAGGTTTTGTATTTTTGGTTGTTTCCTGTGAGAACTCACTCTTTCACTTGTCTCTTCTAGTTCTCATACCCTAACGGGAGTTAAAATACACAAAGCATCACCAGATTTTTGCCCCTTCTGCAAGGTGTCTGAATCTCCAACCAGAGAGGAGGAAGCCAAAAATTCATGACCAGCATTTTCTTTTGGTGTCATAGATCTTAACACAACCCAGCCCGTGCGGCACAGAGAAAGTGGACTCTGGTTAGCAAGTGGTCCATCAGCAATGTGTCAATGAAGCCAATGGAGAAAAAGGCCAGGAAATCATCGTAACCCTGACCAGGGGAGGGAGGGGGACACCTGCTCTTCTGCTAGGGGTTCGGGTCCGCCAAAGCACAAGCACGTGCGGTCTGCAAGCCGCCAAGGCCATCACGCGCCCCACATCCTGCAGCCGCCCTCTTTATCATTAACTACTGTCTGGCCAACAAGGGCAGGGCTCAGTTCAAGAACACCGGGAACTTTAAGGCAGGAGGCATATCCAGAACCATGGTGGGCTCACAGCCACTCGCTACAACTATAAATATCCTTCTGGCCGCCAGCCCAATAACAACCACAATTCCTGCTCCCTGGTTGGTAACAGAACTGCAGGTCTCTTTCCCCCAAGAAATTCAGCATAACCGGGGATGGCAAAAACCGGGAAGTGTACGCATAGGCTTACTCAATCCCCAGGCAAGCCTCGTTTCCCACCCTCCTCTCATCTGTACCTGGCCTCTGAGCCCCAAAGACCAAAATGAGGAGACTTCAAAGTTGAAACTCATATGAATAAGATCTCAGTTTGATGCTTAAGAAACACTGGAGGATACAGGGTCAACATTTTGAAAGAAGGGAGAGAGGGAGGAAGGGAACAAGATCAACCCACTCTCAATGCCTTTGCATCATGATGATCACTCTTAGGTTTGGATCCCGGACCCAGAGAGTCATTCTTTTACTGGAAGAAATGAGGGAGCAGGGTGCCCTGACTCCTCATCCGCAGGGAGCAGAAAGCAGTACAGGAAGCCCACGAAAACTGCTTAGACAGGGAAATCATGTAAATAAATGACACATTTGTTTAACTGCCTCTCAAGGACAATTAAAAAAAAAAAAATCTCAAGACGAACTTCAGCTCCATGGTTGAAGATCTACCTTAAACCTGAAGCAGAGTTCTCTTTAGTACTTTAGGAGGGTCATTCTAGGGAAATACCTTGTGTCACACCCACTGCGGAAACACAGAAGCCACAATGACCCTAAACACGGAGGAAGACCCTGGATAAGATCTTTTGTACCATTTCCTCTCCAGCACCTGGCACAACAGAGCGCCATACCCCCAGCATGGATGGGTCTCTCTTCCAAATAACTTCCTGACCCTTAGGAAAGCCCAGTCCAGAAAAAAATAAAAACAAAAAAAACCAGCAGAGAGTACAGAGGGTATTGTGAACCCTACCAAGGTCACTGCCTTTCCTTCCTGTGGTCATTCATGCACTTGACCAATCAGTCCTGAGCACCGACGAGGAGCCAGGCACCATTTTAAACTCTGGAGGTGTACAAGCAAATGTGACCAAGTTCTGACCCTCGTGCAGGTTACATTCAGGTAGAAAACCCCACATGGAAGTTCTTCCATCCATCTACCCATGCCTTCTGCTCTAAGGACCTAAATCTAAGAGATCCCCTCCGTTATAAGAACACATGCTCTAATTCTTCAACTCACGAACCAGTTAACTCTAGAAAAAGTCTTCCATATCCAGGCCCAAAACCAAAGTTCAGCACGGATGATGGCCCAATTGACTCAATTTCTGCCACTTTGTGCCCCTTCCTTCTTTTTCCCCTGAAATGATCTGATACACAGAGGGACTTAAGGAAAATCATTTTAATCCAAAATGTTGCCTCTGGGCAAGGGTCTGTTCGAAGACTCCTCTACAGCGGTTTCTTTTCTCAACCTGAAAACCAGTGATGCAGCATATGAATCAAAGCTTCCCTAGCACAAATAACAACGTATTCAATCACATCTCTATTATATAATAAGCCAGGTAATACAGAATAAAGCTCTCAGACTTTAAGAGTCACAAAATTACTTCTAAAAATATGAGTTTAACACTCACTGAACCATACCCACAGCCTACCCTCCCATTGACTTTGGAGGCAGAGGCCTTGAACTAATGAGAAGTACAGCTTTACAAAGCTAGCACAATTCATGCCTCTACTCAGTAACAGTGTGTTTTTATTCCTGCCATTTCCCTCTCTCTCTCCAAACCAAATAAATAACCGTACAGCCAGATTATAAGGATGGACATATTCAACACAGCATTACCCAACACACACTGGTCTGTTTCCTAAATCCAGCAAGATAGACTCTTACTGTGGGTGACTTAATATCACTAGGATCCCAGTTTCCCCTGCAAACTTGGTAAGAATAGCAGCCACAACTTTCTGAACATTTTTCAGATACCAGATAGGGCTATGAGATTTACATATACATTATCACACTTGATCCCTCCAACATGGATAATGATGCAATAGAAATTATGATCTCCATTTTACAGATGACAAAACTGAAGCTCAAAGAGACTAAGTAACTTACCTAATGTCACAAAGCTGCAAAGTGGCAGAATGAAATTCAAACCCACACTTGTCTGAAACCATCAGCCATTCTTACCCACTCTGTTAAAGTCTCTGCATCATGGGGGGCGCCTGAGTGGCTCAGTCGGTTGGTTAGGCAGCCGACTCTTGATTTCAGCTCAGGTCAGGAGATGGAACCCTGGCCGGGCTCCATGCTCAGCACTGGCTGGCCCTCTGCCCCCACCCCCCCATGTCCACGCATGTGTGCACTCTCTGTCTCTCTCTCTCTCTCTTCTCTCTCTCCCTCAAATAAATAAAATATTTTCTCAAAAGAAGTCTCTGCATCATGGGAGAGGATTAGCACATACCTTTCGGAGCAACCTTGCCACAGACTGCTGTCACCGTTAAGCTAAATGGTTACATGTCACAGGCTCAACCAGTTATATGAGGATTCATGGATATAATAAAACTCCAGATGAAGATATCATAACCTTGAAAATACCAAAAAGGCTGAAAACTCAGTCACCCTCCCATGTGTAGTACAAAAAAAACCCACCAAGGTACCACTTAAACTTTAACAGGGTTAGACTGCCAGCATCCATTCAAAGTAAGACTGAGACCAAAGAAGAAAAGGTATTATCAGATAACCTTGAAATTAAGCCAAATGAAGAAAAGAAAACAGTTGGGAAGGCAGCCGTGCTTGCAGGGCAGGCCAAGAAGAGTGAGCCCAGAGGCCAGACGACCCAGTGAAACCGGCTATACAGGGAAAGTACATCTGGTGGCCGCCCTGGGCAGGTAGCTCCACTGTGCTGGGGGAGATCGAGTGTGGGTGCCGATGACAACTGCCTTCTAACTTTGGAGAATCCACTGGAAAGGCTTCCAGTGACGCCAAAGACCTCCAAGAGACCAGGTAAGACAAATTCCAGATGGTGGCGGATCTGCCAAGCTTGACCTGGCAGAGCTCCAAACCCAATGTCCCTGCCAGGTCTGCCTTGCCCTGCGGAGGCTTCTCTGCTCGTTCCAGAGCAGCCCCCTCACAACCACCCCCTTAAGGTAAGGTTTCTGAGAAATAAAAGCTCCCCCCAAAAAGAAGACCAGAAATTAATAAACAAAAAGCTTGCACTAAGAAAGATCACTTACTATATTTCAAAAGAGCACCCTGACAGTCACCATGCCACAATTTTTATGCCACCTTCTGTAAAAATCTTTACCTTTTCTTGAGTTCCCTGCCAGGAGCTAAGGGTTGCATAGCAAAAGAAACCTTCTTGCCTTCAAGGGTCGGAAGTATCCATGAAAGCACAAAATAACAGGACAGAGCTGAGGAGTTCCGAGTCTATAGTTATGCCACTAAAGTCAAGAGGTCAAAGAAATAAATCATGACTGTGAGCTGAGATGTGCAGTGAGTTGAATGGTGCCCCCCAACACAAAAAAATACATTCATATCCTAATTCCCAGAACTTGTGAATGTGACTTCATTTCGAAAAAGGGTCTTTGCAGATATAACTGAACTAAGCATCCTGAGAGGGGACTGTCCAGGATTACTCGGGTGGGTCCTAAGTCCAGTGCCTAGTGTCCTTAGGAGAGGCACAGAGAGTCACATAGGAAGAGGAGAAGGCCACATGCAGACAGAGCAGAGGCTGGAGTTACGTCACTATAGACCCAAGAAATGCCTGGAGCGCCCAAAAGCAGAAGCAGGGAAGGATCCCTTTCTAGGGCCATCGGAGAAGCCCCGCCAGGCCTGACATCCTGATATTAGACTTCTGGTCTCCACAATTGTGTAGGAACAAAGTTCCAGAGCTTTAAGCCACCAACTTAGCAGCCATTTGTTATGGAAGCCCTGGGAAACTACCACGGAGGGTGAGGACAAAGCTGCTCGGGGACCAGGCCTCACAGGCATGGCGGGGTGGGGGGCAGCCAAGAGCCAGTGGTGGTGGGAGCACAATGAGGAGGCGCAGGCCACTGCCCTGGAGATCAGAGACCGAAGACTGAAGGCAGAACGTCGGGGAGATCACAACTGCAGGGTCGATCTAGGTCAGGTGAATTGTTCTGGTTATAGGAAAGTCGCCAAAGACGTCTGAGTGAAGGAATAAAATGTGCAATGTAGTGTTCAAGGAAAATTAATTTCATGTGAAAAAGGAGAATGAACTAAAAGCAAATATCCAACAGACCTTCCTATTGTGAAGAAAGATTCTTTGAAGAACAGAAAACAAGTATCCACGTCCTAATCACAGAATCTGTGACTGTTACCTTATATGACAAAGGAACTCTGCAGATGTGATTAAACTAAAGATGTTGATATGGGGAGATTATCCTGGATTATCTGGCGGGCCTGAAACATAATCTCAAGTGTCCCTTCAAGAGGAAGTCCAGGGGACGCTTAACCGCAGAGAAACAGCAATGCAACAATGGAAACAGAATGAAGGGATGTGCTGTGAAGACAGAGGAAAGGAGCCACAAGCCAAAGAAAATAGACTCTCCTCTCAGAGCCTCCAGAAGCACAAGAGAACACAATCCTGTTGTTTCAAGATACTACGTTTGTCATGATTGGTTACAGTGGCAACAGCAAACTACAGTTTATGTTTTCTCCTCTGAAATTCATTTCTTACCCTGAACTCCTCCGAAAATGATTCGTCCTTGCTCCTCCCCCTGGCTCACCTATGCTGGTCCGGTTTCATTCTTCCAAAATTCACATTCAATACCCTCTGTGTTAACACTTCCTAACTCAGTTGCTTTAGACCTTTGTGCACTTTGAAATTCATTATTTCCTATACACGCCGTATGATTCAGAGGTAGGAGAGAACCTCTAATTTACTCACCCACCCACCTTATTCCAAAAAGGATTTAAGAATAAGATCTTTCTGGACGCCTCGGTGGCACAGTTGGTTGGACATCCGACTCTGAATTTCTTCGGCTCAGGTCATGCTCTCAGGGTCACAGGATCAAGCCCCAGGTCAGGCTCTGCTCAGCAAAGAGTCTGCTTGAGATTCTCAATCTCTCCCTCTGCCCCTCCCTGACTCCGCGTGTACACATACTCTCTCTCTCCCTCTCTCTCTGGAATAAATAAATAAATCTTAAAAAAAAAAAAAAAAAGAATAAGCTCTTTCCTTCTGGGACAATGGAAATGTATTATATCCTCACCTGTGTGATGCCTTACTTGGCTGAAATCAGACATCAAAATTCATTGAGCTGTTTGCTTAGGATTGTGTGCATTTTACTGTATGTGTGCTATACCTCGATAAAAACATAAAAGAGGAAAAAAATTATCTGATTTCACCTCTTCTCCTCTTGAGGACAAGAGAGTAGGTTCAAAATCTCCAAAAGAGAAGAGAGAAAGCAACATGTCAGAGTGAGAGAGTGAGGTTTATTATAAAAAGAGGCTGGACTGGACACCTGGGTGGCTCAGTGGGTTGACCCTTTGCCTTCGGCTCGGGTCATGGTCTCGGGGTCCTGGGATTGAGCCCTGCAACAGGTTCTCTGCTGGGCGGGAAGCCTGCTTCCCCCTCTCTCTCTATGCTTGCCTCTCTGCCTACTTGTGATCTCTGTCAAATAAATAAACAAAATCTTTAAAAAAAAAAAAAAGAGGCTGCATGAGTGAAGAAAAGTTTAAGCATAAAGGATGCTGTATATATGGTCCTCAGAAGAGATCTGCAGATAAACCCTTAGAAAAAAAACATCAGGATCTCTCTCCTGGGTGGCTTGGCCGGTTAAGCAACTCTTGATGTCAGCTCAGGTCATGATCTCAGGGTCCTGAGATAGAGCCAAACACCTCAGACTCTGTGCCCAGTGGGGAGTCTGCTTGCAATTCTCTCTCCCTCTGTCCCTCCTCCAGCTCATGTGCTCATGCATGCGCTTTCTCTCAAATAAATCCTTTTTTAAAAAAGATTATTAAAAAATACCAAAAACAGGGGCGCCTGGGTGGCTCAGTGGATTAGGCCGCTGCCTTCGGCTCAGGTCATGATCTCAGGGTCCTGAGATTGAGCCCCGCATTGGGCTCTCTGCTCAGCAGGGAGCCTGCTTCCTCCTCTCTCTCCGCCTGACTCTCTGCCTACTTGTGATCTCTCTTTCTCTATCAAATAAATAAAATCTTTAAAAAAAAAAAAATACCAAAAACAATAAACCTAAAAAGAAGGAGGAAAGGAGGGAGGGAGGAAGAAAAGAAGGAGGGAAGGAAACTAGAATACCAAGAGTTTAGAAGACAATTGATTAGATTGTCTGTCAAGCTTTTGATCCCCAACAGAATTAAAATAAAAAAAACCTTACATTTCAACTCATTACATATACACATATGTAAAACTGAAACAAAAATTTCATGAGGCAATTCTTACTCTTGCAATACATGAGTTTCTATTCAAACTTTTATTTTCTTTAATTTCTAATGCTGAATGTGACTCACTAAATTGATCTAGTAATAGATCACGACCCACTGTAAAACAGTTTTACTGTAAAAACAGTAAAGCATGGGTAGCAGGAACTGAACTAGACGGGAAGAAGATATCATCAAAAAGCCACTCTCCTCTAATGTTATGCTTAGGGGAGAAAAGTTCAGAAGTTTTACTTTTCAACAGAAAGCCAGTTTTAAAAAAAAAAATATTTGAGGCAATCTGTATTAAAAGGAAAATTTTGAATTTTCTCATTAAAATTTTCTACTTAACCTCCGCCAAATCCCAACCCATCTGGGTCCCAAATTTGAGACTCAGTTTGACACTGAATGTTCAATTCAAGGAATGTATCTGCTAGAAGATAGGCAAAAGTAAACAAGATATTGTCCTTACCTTCATAGAGTTTATAATCTATCAATAAAGAAAAAAAATAATAAAGCACTACGGGATGGAGAAACTGATTTTAGCCAGAGAATGGAATATGGCAAAGGCTGTATGGAAAAGAAATGGCATTTAAAGTGGGGAGGGAAGAGAGAGTAGAAGGGGGCGGAAGGGAGGGGAGAGAGCAGCTGACAGAGAGAATTATACACAGTACAGAGGAAGCTGGCTAATAGCAGGCTGTGGTTGATTTAAAATGTGGCCCCAAAATTCACTGGCTCTCTAACCATCAAGGCACGGGATCTATATCCCCTCCCTTTGAATCTGGGCTAATGTGACTGACCAAGAGAATATGGTAAAAGTGACACTGTTAACAGTTTCTGGGAACAAGCCTCAAGAAACTAGAAGCTTCCATTTCCTGTTTCCTGTGACACTTGCTCTTGTAACTCAGCCACCAAGCTCTGAGGAAGCTCAGAAAGACCACATGTATGGCCGCCAACCTTCAAATATTCTCAAGTAAGGCCCCAGACACCATAAAACAGAGCCAAGCTGTCCTTGCTATGCACTTTTCAAATCCTGAGTCACTACACTATGATCACAAAAAAATGGATGTAATTTTATGCCACTACTTTTGGGATGGTTTATCGTGCAGCAATAGACAGGCTGGAATAGCACAGCCAGGAGTCTAAGAGGACATGGTAGAAGATAGCCATGGGAAAGAGTCAGAAGGAAGATACCACATATCTTAAAGGTCAACCTAAGCACCTTAAAAATTCTTCTACATGCAATGGAGAGTAGTTGACCGGTTAAAGATCAAGGAAATTAAATGACTGCATTAGAAAGATTACATTAGCAGCAGCATCTTGAAGGGATTTCCAGCAAGCTCAGAGGAACACTTGAGGTAGTTACTACAATCCTGAGTGTAGATCTCCTAAGTATCTCCATTCTACAAATGAAGTTCTTGAGGGAAAGATAATCTAGAACACTTTAACATCTAATCTAGTAGTGAATCCCACTGGCTCTATCTTCAAAGCATATCCTGACTCCAATCAACCTCTTCCCATACTTCTAGGCCTTGTCCAAGCAAGCCATCACTATCTCTCATTTAGAACAGTGCCGATCCAACTGAATTTACCATCTGGAATGGATCAATACTGATGTAAAACATCCTGTCCAGTGACTTTGGTCTGCTGATCACATGTCAGTCACGGCAACATCAAATTGCCTTAACAGTTTCTAAACAATCATAATTTCTGAACCTAATACAGTACAGATCAGGAACAAGTGGTTTTGGGAACAAGCACTTCAGATTACTGAGTCCAAATTCCCTACAGACATCAATCTTTGGGATCTGAGAACAAGAAATTGGGATTCCTGGGAATTCTTGAAATCACAAATTATTTTTAAAACATTTCCAGAGATGCCCGGGTGGCTCAGTTGGTTAGGCGTCTGCCTTTGGCTCAGGTCATGATCCCAGGGTCCTGGAATCAAGTCCTGCTTCGGGCTCCTTGCTCAGCAGGGAGCCTGCTTCTCCCTCTGCCTGCCCTTCCCCCTGCTTGTATTCCTACTCTTTCTCTGACAAATAAATAAATATAATCTTTAAAAAATAAAAATAAACCATTTCCAATATTCTTCTCTCTTTACTATTATGAATATCTTCTAAAAAAATTGTTTAATAAGTAATGTTAAGTTTAGGAGTATTTACAAAAACCAAAGCATATAACAATACTCAAACACTGGGAAATGACAACAAACATATAGTACTGAATACGTTAGTAGCACTCTGCAGAATCATATGTCAAAATTACCAATTTGAGGATTTATTTTGCTTCCAAAAATTATTATCACTACCCACAGGGTTTTACTTTAAAAAAAAGGAAAAAAAAAAAACACTCCACACAAAAATTTATTAATATTTATTTGCAAAATGACTCATTGTTAGCAACAGACAGGCCACAAATATACCATACACGGATAACCTGGCAATAGCAATAAGCAAGGCTGACTGGTTAAATCCTGGCCACTTCTCTCCTTGGTGCTCTTCGTTTGATTCCCAGAATAGTCAACCTTAACCTTCTACTCCATGTGTCAGTGTTTCCTGCTCTGGCTTTTCAACTTGAAGTCAGGAGATTCCATAGAGCCAATAACTTCTCTATGTAAATTGTAGCTAGTGGGCACCTTATTGGACAATGCAAGTATCAAGAATCTTAGACAACAAATGAGCAAAGGGAAAAAGAAAGAGAGAAGACAAACTAAGAAACAGACCCTTAACTACAGAGAACACACTCATGGTTCCCAGAGGGGAGGTGGGGGGGGATGGGTGAAATAGGTGATGGGGGATTAAGGAGGGCACTTGTCATGAGGAGCACCAGGTGATGTACAGAAGTGCTGAATCACTATATTGTACACCTGAAACTACTATAGCACTGTATGTTAACTAACTGGAATTAAAATAATAGCTTAAAAAAAAAAAGAATCTTAGAAGATGGAGATTAAAAGAGAAGGAAACAATCCATCTCTGAAAATTCCAAAATTTGGGGGGAAAAGTACAAAGAAGCCAATAAAAAGCCAAGTGAGAAAGGATTAAGTAATCAATAAAAGCTCTGAAAAAAAATTTAAACAAGGAGGAAATGTTACCAGACTACAGACACAGACCAAAGTCCCAGGCAAGATTTAAGAATGGATTTTAAACACTTAGCAGGTGATAATCCCTGGGGACCCCAGTACTAAGAACAGGTCATACAAGATTAACCTAATTTCCTTTTTCAATAAGATTCTGAAACTGTGAGTTCAAGGAAACACACACTTCTAGGTTTTAGCAAGGCGTCTGACAAAGGCTCTTATGAAATACATGTGGTCAGTATGGGCAAAAAGATAAGCAGATGTATCTGTAAGTTACCGCATTCAAAGGGTACATTGGAAGAAATGGAATCCAAAATGTTCAAGGTTATTGCCATGACTCAGAACTGACAAACTGGAAACTAATCAAGGTAAAGTAAGTTCTTATATTTAGTGAAGGGAATAAAAAAATAGTAGCACAAGCAGACACATAGAATTTGAGGGGAACAGGATCTAGCAGCAGCACCTATGACAGGAGATAGATATGATATAATAGGGGACATTTTGAGATTTCTGTTGGTTAATAACCTCAGTGAAGTAGGACTGTGTGGTTCTCTGAATTATAGCAGTTTGGCTGCATACTACAAGCATGGAAGTAAAAAAAAACTAGAAGAGAGAAAATTCAGTCAGATGCATTGCAATCCACTCTAAATACCGATTTTTAAAGACTTTCAATCAAACAAAGACATGAGCAACGAGGTGGGCAAGACCACTGGAAGCACCAGAGACATTCTGCTGAGACAAAAGATTATCAGGGATGAGTGACAGTTCTAATCATGTAAATACAGTATTACACTCTATTTCTTACAGCTGAAAAAAAAAAAAAAACTATGACCAACGGTTGCACTTATTATAGACAAAAACAAACAATCTCTGACAATCAACACCATCTAAAGGCAGAGTGGGTCACAATAGACACTGTGTCCCCTAACTGCAGAAATTCCACAAGGCCTGGGGGATCACACACAGGGCACAGTGCAGGGCCTGGGCAGTTGGATGAGATCCTCCCCACCTTGTGACTCTACCCCAAGGAAGAGCCCACTGAGGAAGCCACAAACCCCCCTGAGGCACTCGCATCTGATGCCCAACCTGGCACTTTGGAAACATTTAATGAATGGGAGCGACTTCAGAAGAATAAGGGGAAAGAAAGAGAGAATGTTATATCTCAAAGACAATGACAAGGGGCTTAAGAGTCAGCCATGAATGTACACTCAGGTTTTTGTTTTTGTTTTTTTGAAATCTTCCTGAGGAAGCAGCTTATGAAAGTTACAGGATTCAAAACATTTTGATTCATGATAGGGAAGACATAAGCCTATTTCTAAGCTCAAGGCAAAAGCTAACAAAAAGGATAAACTAGAAGAGGTTGGGAGAAAAGGAAAGAAAAATAGAACAAGACCTTGGGAAAGAAGACCAGACTCAACCTGAAAATATCTGGGACAGAGTAAGTGCTGGATAACATGTTTAAGATACATCCTCACATGTACAAACAAAAGTACTTAAAAATGGGCGCCTGGGTGGCTCAGTGGGTTAAGCCTCTGCCTTCAGCTCAGGTCATGATCTCAGGGTCCTGGGATCGAGCCCCACATCGGGCTCTCTGCTCAGCAGGGAGCCTGCTCCCTCCCCCCGCCTTCTTCTCTGCCTACTTGTGATCTCTCTCTGTCAAATAAATAAATAAAATCTTAAAAAAAAAAAAAAGGGGCACCTGGGTGTCTCAGTCATTAGGTGCCTGCCTTTGGCTTGGGTCATCATCTCAGGGTTCTAGGATCAAGTTCCACATCAGGCTCCCTGCTCAGCTGGGCGTCTGCTTCTCCTTCTACCCCCTCCCCTCTCCCACTTTCTCTCTCTCAAGATAAATAAATGAAATCCTTAAAAAAAAAAAAAAAAAAGGTACTTAAAATCATTGTTTTACATAGTGATGCAAACACACACACTATAGGTACTACAGGTACCATGATCCTCTAATGGTATTAATTCCCAGTAAGCCTAGTTTCCTAATTATCCACATACATAAAATAGACTGTGTTAGTCCACTCAGAATGTCGTAACAAAATACCACAGGCTGGGTGGCTTAAACAACAGAAATTTATTTTCTCAGAGTTCTAGAGCCTGGGAAGTCCAAGATCAAGGTACCCGCCAACTGAGTTTCTGAGGAGGACATTACAGACAGCTGCCTTCTCACTGTGTCCTCACATGGCAGACGGCAAGTCTCCCTGGTGTCTCCGTATGAGGGCACCAGTCCCCCACCTCACCCTCCTGACCTCATCCAAATCCAGTTACCGCCCAGAGACCCCATCTTCAAATACAGATGGTCTCCCACTTCCGACAGTTCAACTGACAGTTTCTGATTTTACAAATGTGTTAAAGTGATAATACATTCAATAGAAACCAAACTTCAAATTCTGAATTTTGAACTTTTCCCAGGCTGATGAAACAGAGAATGACACTCTCTCGTGATGTTGGGCAGCACAGGTCCCAGTCAGTCACGCGATCATGAGGGTAAATAACCAATACCCTGACCACCACTCTGTACCCAGATAACCACTCTGTGTCTCACTTTCAGTACCGTATTCAGTAAGTTACATAAGATATTCAACAATTTATTATAAAAGAGGCTTTGTGTTAGATGATTTTTCCCAGCTGTAGGCTAATGTAAGTGCTGTGGGCACATTTAAGGCAGGCGAGGCTAAGCTGTGATGTTTAGTAGGTTAGGTGTATTAAATACTTTTCGATTTAGGGTTATCGTCAACTTAAAATGAGTTTATCAGTATGTTACCTTATCCTAAGTTGAGAAAGATCTGTACTATCACACTGGGGGGTTAGAATGTAAACATATGAATTTTGGGGGCCACACAATTCAGTCAACTGAACAAATAAAATTATTATCTTCAAAACTGATGCCTGTGAATGTTCCAAAATCCAAATCGAATCAGACCCCTTTCCTACCTAAAATTCCCTAATAGCTAACATAGTTTGGGAGTAAGAGCTGAACTGCTGAGCCCAGAATAAGGAGTCCTCACAACGCAGTCCTCACCCACCTCTCCAGCCTTATGCCACATCAATCCCCACACATACCACAAGCTATAAACTAAATTCCCTGCGGTTCCCAGCATGAATGATGATATTCTTATGCCTTCCACCTTTTCTCTGAATGTTCACCATGTTAGAATACCTGCCCTACACTGTCAGGCTGACTTTATTTTTTTTTCTTTTTTTTTTTTAAGATTTTATTTATTTATTTGACAGAGAAAGAGAGCACAAGCAGGGGGAGCAGCAGAGGGAGAGGGAGAAGCAGACTCCCCACTGAACAGGGAGCCCAACGTGGGGCTCTATGCCAGGACCTTGGGATCATGACCACAGCCAAAGGCACCCTTAACCAACTGAGCCACCCAGACACCCCTTCAGTACACACTTTAAAAATAAGTAAAAATTGGGGTGCCTGGGTGGCTCAGTGGGTTAAAGCCTCTGCCTTCGGCTCAGGTCATGGTCCCAGGGTCCTGGGATCGAGCCCCACATCGGGCTCTCTGCTCAGCAGGGATCCTGCTTCCTCCTCTCTCTCTCTGCCTGCCTCTTTGCCTACTTGGATCTCTATCTGTCAAATAAATAAATAAAATCTTTTTAAAAAAAATAAGTAAAAATTACAGGCACCTGGGTGGCGTGGTCAGTCAAGCGTCTGCCTTCGGCTCGGGTCACGACCCCAGGGTCCTGGGATGGGATGGAGCCCATCTCAGTAGGGAGTCTGTTTCCCCATTCCGCCACTGCTCATGCTCTGTCTGTCTGTCTGTCTCTCTCTCTCTCTCTCTCTCTCATGAATAAAATCTTTTTTAAAAATTAAAATAAATTAAAAAATAAAAATAATAAAGTGTGCACTTAATACCTCCATGGGTCAGAAACCTTCCTACATCCTTCTGCCCAAGATGGGTTAGGTGTCCATCCTCTGGACCCGCTGTTGTACCTTCCACACACTTCTGTGATGGACAGCACTTGCCCACCTGCACTGTAACCGCGGATGCATGTGTCTCTCTGACTAAGCTGCGAATTCTCCTGTGGCCAGGAATAGCACATTTCCTACAAGCACAGGGCCTACCATATCACCTGTATTGAATAAAATAATAACAATAATAAATAAATAAATAAATAATGAACAGAAAAAAGCATGAATCAAAACAAACCATAAATAGATCATAAAAGTTTGAAGAAAGAAAGATGATGGCAGCATTTCTTTTTTTTATTATTCCTAACAATTCATTTTCACCCTCCTGGACATATTTCTAGTGAGGAAATTCGCACAACATCTTGGAGATTATCTCAATCACCAGCAAAACGGAACACAAGATAGCAACCACTGGGAGATCAAGAGCAAAGACAGGGGAAAGAAGGATGGCGCTTGGCCGCAGAACTAGCAGACCCAAAATGCACAGCAGAGTGTGTATCCATAAAACACACTTTACACCCCTCCAATGAGCTGACTGGCTTTTCACGTTCCTCCTGAAAGCCAATGAGCAACGGATGGGCCCCTCACAAAAGAAGACTCTGTCCCAGTCAGCCTTGAAGATGGAGTAAACCTGCTCTGCGGGTGGTCCTGGGGGGAGAGGCTTTAGGGAGGTAGAGTCTGTACAAGTCTGAATTAGCCTTGTGGGTCAACGGTCCTTCAGCGGGAGGGGAGCTGAATTAAGTGCAGGGAAATGACTTTATGGTCTGACTCATATTTTGACTTTTTCTCTTCTCAAAAGAAACAAGATCCTAATGGCACATTTTCTGATGACCAAACATTAACTCATCTGCCTAAATTTGCCTCAGTGACTAAAAAGTTCCTCACTTCATACTGAAGCAGTACCTTGAAATTTTAATGTAAATACAAAAAATGGGCTCAAAATCTTATTCCTCTTCCTCAATCTGTAGCATTCTGAAAAATAATATATTTCAATGTAGTCTGAAGTATGGCTTCTTAGACAGGACTATACAAAAAAAATTATACACTACCATCCCTTAGTAGATGTAGGAAAAAAAAGTGTTATAATGTGCTTTTGTCCTGTGGCTATAATTAAGGTTGAAAAGACCTTCAGTTTTCTCCTCTAAGACATCATCAGATTAGAATACTCCCGTCTCATTCTCACCTCCCCTCCATGGGCTCCTTTAAAAGTGTCTGACATCCTTCCAGTTCCCCCTAAGCGACTCCTTCCTGCTTTCAACTTTTCATAGCTCACTCAAAACCTCTTGTCTCTCGTCCTAAAACTTGCTGATTCCATTTTCTCATTCTCTTTCATCATTCCCTTTCCCAAAATCCTAACATCCTATCTTTAATGATTCACGGGGGGGGGGGGGGGGGGGTCATTAAAAAAAAAATTGATAATGGTCCACTGTGATAAAAGGGAGAATGTGCAATACAAAACAGCACTTCCCTTACTCAAAGTAACAAGATTTACTGAGTGCCCACTTCTCGCCCTGCAGGGATTACAAAACAAGATCAGCTTTCCTCAACTGTGAGCTTTGTCAGAGAGGCTGATGTACCCTCACACCCCTCCACGCAGCCCATCGAGGCATCCCATATGTAAAGGAGAGCCCCGCTGAAGTCCAGACGGTCTGGGGCCTCTTCCACTGTAGATGACTTCTGGTTTGAAAATAAGAAATGCCAAAACAGAGTGACAAAAACTGTGTATGTATTAAATGTTTACAAAACATGCCAGGGGATATTATTGGGCTGGTCTCAAGATAATTGCATGGTTCAGTAATGAGACACAAGTTCAAAGTTGTGCGACCCACGATGCCTTATTTCAATCCTGTTGTTATAGGTCCGAGGCCCTGTCATTCAGAAGTAATGTCAAGACCCATGTGAGACACCTTGTGAGGGGGAAGCTTGGCCCAACAGGCCTCCTGCCCTCTGCCCTCAAAGAACTTACAACTAATTGGGGGGAAAACGGGGGGGGGGGATGGTGAGGAGCAGGGGACACACTCCACTCCCACCCATTCCTGAATTTGATGGAAGAAATACCATGTCAGGACACCAGGATCCCATCCTGGACCTGTCACTAAGTCATTAATCACAGGCAAGTCCTCCTCAATATATTAAACCTCAGAGCTTCTACTCTTTTTTCCCTGTGAAATGGAAGAATACTGTTCTCGGCCCTGCCTTCTGTACAAAGGTTACTCAGCGGCTCACATAAGACAGGGTGTTGCTTTGGCACACTCCAAAGCCATCCACAAATGTGAACCACCTCAGAACAAAGGTGGCATACTGACTCACAACACGCTGCCTTCTCGTCAGCATTTAAAAAAAAAAAAAAAAGGCATTTAATGACACTTATAAACATATAAATTCAGAATCTGACATTGTTGTGCCCGGGGAATAGTAAGAGAAGGAGAAAAAAGGTGAGTGGTATGATTTGAAAGTAAAGTAATTTTACGGAGCCCCAGAGAGTTCTGGCAATTTATCTGTGAATATCTGAATATTCGTTATAATCTTTGTTCCTTGTTGACATAACTTCCATGAGTAACTAGAGGATGACTACTTCCCAAACAAACCCAGATTTATTCCCTTAGGTCCCATCCTATCCCAGGCTTTTTCCTCAGTGACCCCGCTATCATCTTGTTTCCTCCCTCACGCTAAATTTACACAAACATGACTAATGATGTCCTAAATTACCGAAACAAACTGCCCTCTTGAGCTCTTATCTGGTTCACAGGGCTACCTTCCTTGGGGTGAGCAGAGGAAGACACACTCTCCTTAGCATCACTCCTACTAGTTGGGCTATTCCCAGACTCCTCCCTCAGGGTCCTCTGCCCTCACTGTGAACCCCGGGTGCAAAGCACCCTCAAGCCTGCTCCCCAGCCAAGCCGATTCCCCACCTGGAACTTCGCTGCCCTCCAGATCTGGAGAGGCTCTCCTCTGTTTCCAGCGCAGCCCTTTTTAACTATGACTCTTTTCTTCTCAACAGTCCATTCATCACCTTCCCCTGGATGTCCCAAGGCTCTGAAACAGGACTTGGAAATTCAGCCCTTCCTGTATTCTCCACTCCTCTCTATTCTGTTATAGGATCCCTGTCTAGAACCCCTGAAGCCAGAGATCCTCCTCTACCAAAGCACATAGACCGGATCAGTTTCCACATCTCATCAGCTCAGCCCCCTCAAGGGCTCTGAAACCTCCACCGTCTTCTCAAGCCACATTTGTTCCCACTGCTTGGCCAGTCTGCTGCTTCCCCAGCCTCCGAACAAATGTTTCCCAAAGTGAGGAACATCTGCTACCCCTCATCCCCCAGCATGATGCTAGATCAAGTTCTTCAACTTTTTTTCTTTATAATGATTAGTGTTTCTATTACAGAAGTTAATTAAATGAAATTAAAATAAATTCTAAAGGTGCATCAATACTGCATTTTCACAGTTATAGTTATTTGGAATGAGTTTTCACACCCCTCATCTGGAGACCTATAAAAAATTCCACTGCCAGGGTACATCCAGACCAATTAAATCACAATCTGTGGGGTGGGAATGGGCATTGGGTTTGGAAACCTTTCCGGTGCTTCCAACATGCAAACACATTTGGGAATCACTCCATGAGAATGAGCCTGAAACAGGTATTTAAGGTCCAAGGTTGAGCCCATCTAAAGAAAATGAGGCAATCAGTCAAAAGCACAGTAAACAGGTAGGAACGGTACCAAACTCACTTTGCCTGTCCAGGACTTTAGCACGGCCAAGTCCAGCAGCCTAGGATGGCCCATAGTCCCAGGCAATCCCAGACAGTTGGTCACCCTTGAGCAATGTCTCAAGTGTGGGAATGAGTGCTAGCATTTCCCAAAACGTGTTCTCCAAAATGCTCTCCACTCCCCCTGGGGTGTTAACAGCCAGGCAGCTACAAAGGGTTCCACTCAAGTATAACTTGAAAGACCAGGAACATCCGGGAATATCCCAGGGTAAGTGATTCAGATAAGGTGTTCCTCCATGCCGGCTTCCAATGTGCTATGAAAATTTACACTGTCTGAGAGAAGAGTATAACATCCTACATTTCTCACTTATTTGAGGACTTCTTTTGTGGTGTACTTTTTGATTCCGGTTTCAAGAAATATCATGTTAACAGGCTGCCTCACTTGTACTTCCAGAGGATTTGTGGAAAATACGAATCTGATAATGTTACTTCTTCATTATCAAGCCCATGTTTGAAAACTAAAGTCCAGACTTCTTAGCAGGCGGTCTACTTCCCCAGCTCTCCCATCCTTTACCTCCTCCTCGTGCTGCAGTGCAGGCTTTCTCAAACTTCTAGAAGCATTCAAATTACATGGGCATACTGTTGCAGCACTGACTCTCACTCAGCAGAAATGGGTGGCCCTGAGTCTCCCCATCGCCAGTGAGGCTCGCGACCCACACGGTGCCATTCCTGCTGAACCAACCAACACACTTCTGAGTAGCAGAGTACTCATCACATTCGGCTCTGAAGGATGCCATTTTTCCTATAAGCCTCTGTACCAAAGGCCCTTTTCCCACCTGCTACCTTCCTCCTCAACCTTCAAGATGCTCAAGAATATCATTCCTCTGAAAAGATGACCTCAGACGCCCTCTTGAACAAAACTGCACATCCCATCTCTATGTTTAGAGTTCCATTCTGGTGCTTTGCTTGGCTGTGGCTTGGCGATTTATTCTTCCTTCTCTCAGGCTGAGCTCTCCGGCAGCCTTTCTGTCTTTACACGCTCAGTGCCCAGCACATGGTAGCTACTCAACAAATCTACATAAAAGAAAGGTGTAGCCACACAAAGGAGATAATATATGAACTTGGTCTAAAGAGACCTTCTGAAAATGAGGTTGTTATGCAGAATCAAGTATGTCGGTTTGGAGTTTCACAGTTGGAGACTTTCAGCAAGAGAGATAAGTAGAAGCTTAGCTAACATGGCAGAGAATCAATGATAAATTAATATCCTCACCTACTTTTTTTTACACTACACAAAAAAATTAAATTCCCAGTTTTCTTGAAATGAAAACTAAATCCAGATAATCTTCCGATTAACATTTAACAGACTAAAATCACAGGCACAGTGGGAAATAAAACACCATTTGACCTCTAAATCTGTGTTCATCTACTCTTCAAAGAATCCTTCTGACAATTCTCAGTTTAAACAAACCTTTGTGCAAAGAGTGTTCCAGCAGGTTTAATGTAGTCAAAGCTGTCAAAATCATGGGCAATGTATCATACTTAAGAGAGCATTTGAAAATGCGTCAATAATTATAATTAGACACTTGTACCAGATCTAATATACTTTCACTACCCTTTAACTTCAACTGATGTAAAATTAAACCCAGTTTCTTAAAAGTGCAACTCTCAGATCATAATTTAATTCTAAAGCAGATATAAAACCTGTCACACTGCAGAGACCCAGTGCATTTTACTCAAGAGGAGAAAAGGCCATGGTATTGTAATACATCATTTTAGGGAAGGTGACCACCTTTAATGCTGAAAGGGTAAAATACATTATTGAGGTGACATAATCTTCCAATATTTACTTCATCCATTTGTATTTAAAGATTTTCTCTTCAAAATTATGCACGACCCACAGCTCAAAGACAATGACTGTTAATAGTCCCCTTTATTTCCTACCAGTCTTTTTTTTTTTTCTATGTCCATATGTCTATAACTACAAGTCTGGAATTGTACTATGTCTTATGTTTACCCACATTTATGGAATTGTATATAGTTTATGGGGTTGGAATTGTATGGTTTTTGTGTCCTGCTTTTTCTTTTAAAAAAATATATATATATTTATTTATTTGAGAGAGAGAATGAACAAGAAGTGAGGAGGGACAGAGGCAAAGGGGGAAGCAGACTCCCCACTGAGCAGGGAGCCCAATGTGGAGCTCGATCCCAGGACCCTGGGACCATGACTGGAGCTGAGAGCAGACACTCAACCAACTGAACCACCCAGGCACCCCATGTCCTGCTTTTTCTACTTAATATTGTTTTGTATACTCTTCATGGCCTATTCTATTCATTCTAAAAATGTCTGCATGCCTACTATAGATATAGTAGTATACTAATAAGCACAGGATACACATGCACACTCAGAGTACCAAACAAACACCATCTCTGTGCTCAGTATTTACCCCAGAGATATTGGTAGTATACATAAGGTAGCATGTGTAAGATACAGAAAAGAAGAGGGGTGCCTGTGTGGCTCAGGTTAAGTGTCTGCTCAGCTCAGGTCATTCAGTAGGGAGCCTATTTCTCCATCTCTGCCCCTTCCCCCATTCATGTGAATGCTCTCTCCCTCTCTCAAATAAATAACTAAAATCTCTTAAAAAAAAAAAAAAAGGAAAAAAAAAGATATGGAAAAGAAGAAAGATCTAATTAGATGGAATACCCACCAAAACCTTCTTTTGAGAAGGTTACTTTGAAGGTGAGATCTGTCCCTGAAAATTCTTCTCAGATAATACTTTTGGTGACTATATAATTTTCCATTTTTTAATAAGTGTGTGTGCATATATACATATGCATATATATGTAACATATATAAAGGTTACATATGTAGGTTATTATAGAACATTTAAATTGTTTCCTTTTTTTTTTTTTTTTTTTGCTACTCTACAGCTAAGTGAATAAATTTGTATACTTAAAGAGCTTTAGTAAGTAATTTTTTTTTCATGAGTAACCAAGGGCTCAAAATCTTTTCCAGGAAAATTACATTTATACTAACAACCCAAAATTTTTAAGTCTTTGAAATGAAAAATCTTAAGCATGTTGCTTAATTCTGGGGGAGCCAATTTCTAAAGAAGAAAATGCAACTTGGGGAAAAAAAAAAAACCATGAATTTTATATTAAATTTTATTTACTTGGATTTTTAAATGCATCTAATTTGGTAACTGCCAGGAAACACAACCATTTTATTAAACTATACCAGCTAAATAAATACCTCAAAATTTCCAATAATCCCCTATTGTATCTTTTTCCTATTATAAAAACTTTGAAAGATCCAAAACAGTCCACTCTAATATGCTCCAAAATCATAAATAAAATTTTGCTGTTTCTTAAAAACTGTCTATCATATGCTTATTGCTTTTTTTAAAAGCTATTACAAAAATAAAACTTTTCCCTAAGTCTAAAAATCCATTGCCTCCATTCTTGATCAATAATAAAAAGCTGACTATATGAGTTTCTTGGTCACTAAATGCCTACTTACCACTCACCGTATTTTTTTTTAAAGATAATCAGCCCTATAAGCTCTGCTTTTAACATAAAGCACAAACCAGACATAGTGCTTTAAAACAATCAAAGTAAACCTGTGGTTAGCAAGGCTTCCAAAGCCCACGGTTCCTCAGACTCAAACTTACACAAGGAAGGAAAAAAAAAAAAAATCATCAAGCTCCATTTACTGGAAGTACCAAACAGGAGGGAGACTGAAAGAATCAACAAATTATTAAACTTCTGAAATAGCTGAGTCTCTGCTCTTCCAAATAGATGAGGAAAGAAAGGTACCACAAAGAAAAAAGTTAAGTGACTTTCTTGGGCCACAAAATTGGTTTACACCAGAAAGAACAGATTCCTGCTTCAGTCTCATGGGGTGCTTTGTCATTCCCACCATGCCCCCTTGTTTCCCCAACACAACTCAAATATCAAATTCTTGGTACAACCTCTACTGTAATTTTAAATGTAAATACCTTAGATTCAGTAATTCCAGTCCTTGATATTTACACCTCCCCCCCCAATATACAGGAGACAGATCTCCATACACGTCTACATATAAATCAGTACGTAGATACATGGTAGCTAGCATATGTAAAGACAGTCACTACAACATTATAACACATAATGTTACCTAAAATAAGTAAAAGACTAGTTAAATTATGATACATCTATACTATGGAATTACCTTTCAAAATAATAAGGAAACTGTTCATTCTGATGGGAAACGATTTCCAAGATAAACTACATGAAAAAAGCCAGGTCCAGAACTGAAATATGTGCAATATATTATATTTATAAGAAAAACACATTAGTATATGTTTGTAAATGTAAAAATGACCACTGGAAGCATGTACAATTCGTTTTTGTTTTTTTTTTTTAAAGATTTTATTTATTTATTTATTTGAAAGGCAGAGATCACAAGGAGGCAGAGAGGCAGGCAGAGAGAGAGAGAGAGGGAAGCAGGCTCCCTGCTGAGCAGAGAACCTGATGCGGGACTTGATCCCAGGACCCCGAGCCGAAGGCAGCAGCTTAACCCACTGAGCCACCCAGGCGCCCCATGTACAATTCGTTTTAATGATGGTTTTTCCCTAGGAAGGGAGAGTAGAAGCCGGAAGACGAAAGTTACCTTTCCTATATACCCTTCCTATACTTCAAATCTTATCATAAGCACATCATATCACATAAATATCGTGTCTAAAACATAAACTATCATAAAAAAATAAAAAATATTTGGTTAAGAAAAAAATTATGGGAACCCATACTAATGTACTGTAATAAAATAAAGCCAGGAATTATAAATAAAAATACCAATTTGATTTTTTTTTTTAAGAATCATATGGCCCAAAAAGGAGACCATAATGTCTGAGACAAAAGTATAAGAATAATAGAACACTGTATGTTAACTATACTAGAATTAAAATTTTAAAAATTTACAAAAAGTATGAGAACAAAAGAAATGCCCTCCTGGAAGATTTTCTTGCTCAATAACCACATCTGGGAAAGATTCACTCCACCTGTGCCTAGGATGTCCTTAAAACAATACCTTCTGGGATCAAAAGTGAACCAAGGTGACAGAAGGAGAGCAGCAGAGGAGGACCTGGCTGATTAAGTAACAATGAGTTGGAGGGAATCCTAAACAAACAAGTCAAGATAAGATGGAGAGAAAAAAAAAAAGAAAAAAAGAAAAAAAAAAAACCTCATCTGTAATTTAAAAAGGACATTCCATTCTAAACCCGCTAAAAGAATAAATCTCAAAACAACTCATTTGCTTCTGGCACTGTTTTCCCCATCTCAGGGCTAGAACAACCACTTTTTCTGTCACCTTTGATACTTTAAAAAAAAAAAAGTTCCAATTTCTTTCACCTAAATTAGACTCAGTGCAATAGGCATAAACATAAATTATAGGTGTCACCCATCAAACAGTGTATCTGCCTTTTATTCTATGAGCAGATGTTTATCAGGTCCCATGTTCAAAAGTTGACGACCGTTACAGTATTCCTTTATTAGGATAAACATTTGATTTGTTTGCAAGATAAGGCACTTGACCCAAAAAAGTCAGTAAGAGACTTTAAGCTGTTTGTAGCTGGTTCATTTTATCATTCAGATCATAGTCCATTTCTTCCTATTTCCAAAAGGGACCTTTCTCCCCCAGATCCGAATGCCCCAGGATGGCATCCTCTCACACAGATCTAATCCCCACAGCTCCAAACCCTTATCTGCTGGTTCCACTGCTGTATTTCCAGCTCCTCACGAGACTCAAGCAAGCCCTCTTCTATGCGCTTACTCCACCAGAACCTGAACCCCAATACCATGCCCTACTCCCAACCAGCTCCTCTTAACCTTTCATTTTCTTTTAGGATCAGCACCCTTCTCTCAGTCCTCCACGTTCCCTAAGTCACATCCTTCTGCCTCCCACTCACCCCTTCCTCTCTTCAAAAAAAAAAAATGATTTGCACCACTTATGGCTTCTGCAGACCAAGGCCAAAACCCTAATTCCCCCTACTCTCATTTCCCTCACCTAATGGGCATCTGCCCTCACCACTAATCTGTGGCGAAATAGAATGCTATGGATCAGGGGCCTCAAAGTCATATGCCATAGGGTGAGTCAGTGAGCATGTCAGAATGAGCCGGCTAGGAGAATAAAGAATAAAGAGCGAGTGATGCTGGGCCTCGGGGCCTGCGAGGAAACCGGCTGAGCTGGGACTGCGGCAAACCCAAGCGCACACGTCCACTGAGAACCACACAGGAGCCGGGAGCTCTGGCAGGTCCCTACAGGAATGTGGGCCTTGGGCTGCCAGGGCTTGCAGTCTTGCAGAAGAACGTGGAAAGCTGAATTTGTTCTGGGAAATATCCCCCTATTTAAATGATGGCAGCTATTTCAAAAAGGAAAACAAAAAAAAAGTGTTACGTACGGTATCAAACGGGACCTAAGTCTGAGGTGTGGTCAGCCTGGGGGCCACCAGTTTCCAAACTCTGCTTTAGAGCAAGTGACTTTGGAATGTACAGCCTGGGTTCAAGTTCAGATGTGTGACCTCAGGCATCTTCCAGCATCCCTCTGAGTCTCAGTTTCTCCTTCCATAAAATGGGGATAACAGAGAGGAGTTCCTCCTAGCTTGGGCGTGAGCATTAAATGTGAGCAAGGGGCCTGAGCAGGGCCTCCCTTCCAAATGTTATCTTACTGTTGCTATTTTAGAATCAGGTCTAAAAATCTTTCGCCTGGCATCCAAAGTAAACCATAATTTGGCTCTAAATCCCCCTTTCTAAGCTTTCTTCTGCCGTGTTCCCCCTGATGTACTCCCCACAGTCACGTTGCACAAGCCTTTTAACTTCCAGGAGTTACTATATATGCTTGGCAAGAAAAGAATAAACATGGGGGAGGGTGGGCCACAGAACCACTGCCATAGCACCTGACCCTCCGCTCAACTTTGGCTCCGGCATTAGTGCAAAACCAGCGACATGAACCTGCTCTTCCTTCCGGTTATCTCAGGTCACGCTGCCTCACTGAGAAGCTGCACCTCAAGGCACCGAGTCTGACTCCAGTGGTGACAAACAGGTGCAACTATGTTTTTCCACAACGTGGCCCTTAAACCAAAGCCAGCTACCTCATAGTTCCTTGCCCCATCCCCTGGCTCTGGCAGGTTTCCTCCTCCACAACCTATACACATACAGACATCTCTGAAAATGGTAACATCGGAATGATACCTTTTTCCAAGCCCAGCCAGTCACCTCCTCAAAGGTGTTGTTTGATCCTTATCCCCCCTGTATCTCGTGACCAAGATACTTGGCCTTCTGCCGTTTACAGTTAGACGTGCAGTTCTTCAGGCCCTTACTCAAGTGCACCTTGAGCTCAACTTAATGTTACTGTCCTTTCCATGCCCAGCCCAAGGTACAGAATCTTGATAAATGCCCAACAGATGAAGGAAGAAGAAGAGGGGAAACGATAAGGGAGCAACAGCAAGGTAGGAAAGATTTTAATAAGGACAATGACAGCAAGGATGACTGCAGCCACTGATTAAGCTCTTACTTACATCTTTGGATGCAAAAAGCTGGTCCCTACTAACCTTGTTTTGTGTTGCAGGACAATAACTGTATCACGTCACCTTCCCTACCTCTCTCCTATCCTTCCGGTGCAGGGGACCTAAAGAGGGACTCCTGCTGTCCCCTTATTACCAAGAGTCACCATCCCATTTCAAATATAACCTAAGCAAACAGGGAGCTAAGTGGCTCCTGCCCCTAGTTTAAGTTAATTAGCCCCACCTTTGATGCTGATGAGGATCAAGATGATGCTGTACTTTGGGAACTGGTCCAAAGCACATATTAGTCACTTTAATCTGATGTGGAGAAACAAACAAAGACCCCCTACACAGAGAAAAGAACAATGGGTGGGGGAGTGGGGGGAGAGCAGAAGGGCATGGACCATCTGTAGAATAATTGAGACTCATACAAAAAGAAAAACAAAATTCTCATTCAGATTAGCAAATGTCCAATAAACAAATTAAGGCTGATTTCCACAATATCTAGAATAGTTTTTGTTTTTTTTTTTTCATACTGCTGGTTAGAACCCATTTGCAAGTTGTGAAATCAATGTAGTAAATAGAGACCAGGATATTTTTTTAAATTGACTAGAAATTAGGATGCACTGCTGTATTGTTTTGTAAAAATTATAATTCAGCTTTATTTTTAATATGCATGTGTGTATGTGTGTGTACTCAGTCATGATGTAAAATGTATTGCTGCGAGTAAAAAATGTTTTTAAAACACTGAAATAGAACATTTATGTTTATATAATCTCCGAGGACTGAGATTTTCCATTTTTTACTAGGCCATACTCATAAAGTAAGAGAATATTTGTTCTTGCCACCTGTTGTGCACAACAGTTCAGTTCTTCAAGTTCAAAAAACATTTTAAAAAAATATCACTTGGCACACTTGTCCCTTACCATTTTCCTTATTCTCTAAAGGAAGATAAAGATCACTCTAGACAACCACCTACACTTTTTCCTCCTACTGGTTGTTCCTATGTATATTTCTATCTTGTGTAAGTCCCTGACATCAAGTGACAAGTCCAAAAGCTCCAGCTCTCTTAATACTTACAAGTATTAACCTATATGATGTTTTCACAGAGAGTACACTGCCACTCATCAAGAGCTACAATAGCTATTGTAAGGTAGGGGTCCGAACTTGGCTTAAAACATCTCAACTCATCTCCTCTGCACCAGAATGCTCTTTCTCAAGTTCTTTCTCAGTATCCATTCTCTTCAAAGTCCAAGTACCACCATATATCTAATACCCAGCGCTGTCTAAGACCACTCCTATGTTCCTCTAGCCCCTCCGTACATTTCCCATCAGGCTCAAGGTTATTTTTAGAAGTGCAATTGATAATTCTTCCATAATTGCCTTAAAAAGAAAAATAAAAACTAGAGCAATCTTATTTTCTTTATGTCATAATTTTTTTTTTTTAAGTAAGCTCTATACCCATGAACTCATGACCCCAAGGATCAAGAGTAGCATCCCCAACCAACTCAGCCAGCGAGGCACCCCAAAGCGATCTCATGTTCAACGTCATCCATGCTGCACAGAGGCTACCGAAGACCCCGTGCCTAACTTTCACAGATGAGCAAGGCACCCAACTATCAAGCACTCAAGCAGAAAAGGTCTACATGGCATACCCACCCAAATCAGCCCTTAAAACCTATCAAAAGAAAATTTCACTCTGAATTCCATCCATTTTCCAAAGAGGTCATTCACATTCCATCTCTCCACAATGAGTACTGCCTACCACGCTGTTTTCACTGTCAACTATTTGTGAACATACGCAACAGAACAAAGTCAGTGTGAAGGAGTCAATTCACCAATTGAAAGAGTCCCAGCCACGCACTCACGATCAGAGGACTCAATGCGCTGTAGGATATTAAATATGCATTGAGATATTCTTCCCAAAGAAGGTTTTGCCCTTAAACTCAAAAACAATAGGAAGCATAAACTGAAAAGAATACAATAAATGTTTGTTGAGTCCACTATGTTACAGTATCAAGCATTAAAGGGGTATCCAAAAAAGTTCCTTCCACCTAGAATGTCTTTCATCCCTGCTTCCCAAACTCATCCTTAAGGACCTCTGTGTCTAGTATCATCTGCTCTCAGGAAACTCCGATTCCCTAGAGTACTGGACTTGTCTGCTTCTCCAACATGCAATCATTCTCTCGACAATTAAAAAACCATTTGCTGACTGTGTGGTCTGGGCCAGGCATTGTGTTAGGTGCAAAACATATACAAAAGATAAATAAGACACAGTCCTAGCCCTCAAAGAGCCCAATGAGGGAATTTTGAAAGGCTTTGTACCAGTGAAGGAGAATGAATGGTGTCGAGCGAATAAACGGAGGAATGAATAACCTAAAGTCCTTGCCCTCAAAAAAGATCAGTCAAGTCCCAGAATGAGTAGTAAGGATGATAAATACAAGGAAAATGTCAAAAAGCAAAATCCAGGAAGCATTCCTGCACTGAGATTACTCTGAGCCCTGAGGACTGGCTCTCCCCAAAAGTGGGGGGAGGGCAAAGCAAAGGGACTGACTCCAAGGCTCAGCCCCAAGATGAGAAAGAGCTGAACCTCTCAGGACACCTGACAGAAGAACCGTCAGGACACCTATGCTCAAGGGGACCCTCTGAACTCGCCCCATTGTGCAAAAAACCCCACCTACTGCATGAACCTCCACAAAATCTGGAAAAACTAAAACTCAGAGTCCCTTTCCTGGTCACAGAAATAAAGGCCAAGTACCCAGAGCAAACAATGAAGCAACCCGAAGGGCAAAGTGGAATGTTGGTCAGAGACTGAAACCCAAAAATCAAACAAATGAGTAGTGGTGGCTCTGGGAAACAAAAGTCTCATGGATCACAGAAGAGTCTTCAGACATATAAACAAGCTCCGATTTCCCGAAACACACATAAGAGCATAGGAATACTATTCGACTGGCCAGTTGGTTTGAATATTGGGGACAGGGAAGTATCTGTTTTAACTTCACAAAGGAAGCTGCTGGGTCTCGTTAGTTAATTTTGGGAGCCTAAGTTCAAACAAAACTACCTCCCATCCCAACCTAAGGCCATAATTTGCCAACCACATCATCTTCATGAAGCTCTTTCAAAAGAAATCTTTTAAATGAATGCCCCTTCAACAGACAAATCATGCTTTGGAACTTCTGATTCTTAAACTAGCACGGCAAGCAAGAGCAGTCTACGGCCAACTGCTAAAAAAAGAAGAGGTAAACCTTCTACTTGGTTCTTCTGAGCACTGGAACTGGCCACAGAAAGAAACACAAAGTTCTCACTCCAAGAGATCAAAAAAGGCATTTTGTACCAGGAAACCAAATTCAAATTCTCATTTCCAGGAATAAAGCCACAGGGCCCTATATTTGCTTGGGAAAATGAAACAGGAGACTATGTGGACTCCGGCTAAAATCTCCAATGGCTTCATCTCCCAGCCTCGCCAGTTTCACGCTATTAACACTTTGCCCAGGCTTTGCTTTACCTTAAATACTGGTTTGCCAGTCTGAACGGTCACACTCACCCACGGGCAAGAATGAAAGCATTGTAACACTTCATGACAGCATTTCTTGCCCCATCCTGAGCACCAGATGCATGCGACAAGGTGCTATTGACAACTACCAGCTTCGGCTCAGGCCCAGCCTCTGGAAACCACAGTCAGGAGAAACCATGCTGCAACCAGTGCTATTATTTTGGTCACAATATTGAAATGAGAGTGGAAGCAGGAGAATACAGACAAGGGGACATACCTCAATCTCATTCAGGTATGACAACAATCAGCTTGCTTTAAAATTGTCACCTGGGGCCTTATCAATCAGCCAACAGCATTTGCCAGCCTACGTCGCACAGGCACCAAGCTGTCTATAGTCATAATAGTGCAATGAAATATCCCCCGAGTAGTCATTATGTTAATAGTCATGTGTTTAATTTTCCTTATCTTTTTACAAAAAAATATGTATCAAGTATGTAGGTTACAAAGTCTAAAAACAAAATCAGCACCCCTGAACCCACCATTCAACTCAAAAACCCAGAGTGTCACCAATGCTAGATCATCTACCTACCTCTCCACCCTGATCCCCAGGTCCCTGCAACACACACACACACACACACACACACACACACACACACACACACCAAGTAATCACTGTCCTGAATTTGGGGCTTTATTGTAAGTATAAATATATCTTTATGATTACCTCCCATTACTAACAACTGAGTTGGCTTTCCAATTATGGTAGTGATATATTGTTTCCTCTTAAAAGATGACTTCTTTTTAGTTTTTCTAAGGTCAATCATTGCCTTAAAGAAAAATACTAAATAATTAATAGACCGACACTTAGCCATGGTAAACTCATCAAGACAGTGTATGAGGGAATGAAGTATGGCAAACACTGACAAAAGAGGCTGAAAACATGGGTTCCAGAGTCTCGCAAACTCCTAGCTCAAATCCCCACTCCACCACTGACTAGCTCTACAACTAGAACAACTCCCTCAATTTCAGAAAGCCTCAATTTCTCATCATAAAAGAGGAACATAATAACAAAACATATGATTGCTGTGAAAATGTCATGAAAAATGCATGTGAAGAGCTGAGCACAGTGCCTAGAACAAAGCCAATGTTCCCCACCCCCCATTCCCGTCACACTGGTCACCAAATTCATTCAAAACACATCAGAGGGTTTTGATACCATTAACTTGCTTCACCCCAGTTTCTCACAAGTTGTGCATTAGATCCCTTCACATAAAAATAAATCAGGATGCAGGGATCCAACAGCAGAACAAGCACAGAAGACGGTTCCCAGTCCCAGTTCTTCTTTGTCTAATGTACTTTTTGCACGTACACACACACACATACACACACACACACACATTGATTCCATCTTCACCTCATGACCTTGAATAACAGGATCATTTTTCAAATGCATTTCTGCCCTGTCCCTTCCTCCCCCAGAAGGCTGGACTACTTGATCCAACCTTACCTAGAAGTCTATCATGATCATCACAGTATTAGTTCTGTGTAATCTAGGGTAAGACAGAGGCAGAGTCTCTATTTACTGATTCAATCACTGTGAGCTGTTCAGTGGACAGATGCAGAAAATTTGGTAAATCACTACTCTGAAAAAAAGCCATTACAATGCTATTAATGGTATTAAGTCCCCACTTCTGAAATTAATGACATTCCTGAATAAGGCAGACTCCTCCATCTCTATGCCGCATCCTTAATATTCTTTTAAATTACTTAGAGATAACAGGAAACTTATTCAGATTCAAATGATCACTCTTCCAAGGTATAAAAGTTGTAAAACAATGACCTAAATCAAGTCTTTACTTAAAACCCACTCTCTCCATTTCCATAAAAATTCACCCAAACCTCCGGAAAAGGAGGAACCCAATCTCTCCCTATCCCAGCCCTTGATTTTTGCCATCTATCCAGAATTTACGGCAACATCAGTCTCCACCTTTTGAGTATCATCTGCCACACAATTCCATGGATTTAAGACCTACACACTTCAGCTTCAAAAGACTTCCGTTTTTTTTGTTTTGTGTTTTGACTTCCAGGCCAGCAAACAAAAAGGACTGCCTCACACAAAAAAGTGATTTGGTCTTAGAAGCCAGGTGATCCAAGTCCTGTCCAGGCCTAGGACAACCTCCTGACCCCTGTGTCCCTATCAGTGAAAAGGGTGAGGCCCATATTTCATACTTAAGCATACTGTATAGCTGGATGGCGAGGCCAGTGTCTGAGGTCAGCACAAGTCTAGTGTCTGCTGGCTGCCCAAGCCCGGGCCCCCAGCCAGCCACCCACCTCCAGAAACAAGTGCCAAGACATACTATAGTGTTTCCATTTAAGGCCTGCCACTTGGATCAGCCCATCTCTGAAATTTCTTAACACCACCTTTCCAGGAAGAATTTTTTTGGGGGAAAAGGGAGGTGGTGTCTATTTTTTGCCACCGCCTTCCCTTGGGCTGTCAGAGCAGTCTGCATCTCTGGGACAGGATTCTTTAAAACCACTGGGTTATATCTAAGTCTCAATTAGAGGGCCTCTTTTCAAAAATATACAAACTATGTATGAGATCAGTCCTTCTTCTCATCACCTAACTCCCATCACTCACACACCCTCTGTCACACACACAACCCTCAAAAAAGAAAGCCCAATAAAATTAACAGATCCATTGATTACTTTGCTACCTCTCTCCAAAAGCCAAATGAGGCACAACTTTTTAACCAAGACTTTTCTTCTGCTACTAAGTGGAATGTTTTATTCCCTTGAGTAGCTTCCTCTACAGCTTTTCTCCCATGCAGGAACGTTCAAAACTCCAGGGAAAGGAGGTTGGGGGAGGGGGAGAGACATATCTGGCGAAAACTGGACAGACGTAAGCCAGCCTAGAGACCAAAGAAGTTAGTGAATCCAGCGGCCCCAAAGGCCCACATCTCTCCCCAGCGCGCCCCAGGTTCTAGCCTCGCTGTTTTGGTTACAGTGTAGAAGGAAGGGTTTTAAACTTGGCAAAGTACCGTGCAACATCTGTAACCACATTTGCCTTCTGGGGATCGGGAGATGAATCCCACATTCCTGGCTTTGAAGCTTTTTGAAACTGCAGCTAGGAAGAACGGAGGGCGGGAGGGAGTTGAGCAGAGTTTATTGGCTATCTCTCCAGCAGAAAATTCCTCTTGGAAGAGACGGATATTTTGAGGGTGGGGGTGATTAGCCCATCCCTTTACTCTGTACCAAGCTCAGCTGAGAAGGTGAGCCACGGGCGACCAGATCGATTTACAAGTCAGCGGCGCACACCCTGAAGGAGTTCACTACACACACACACACACACACAAACACACACATGCTGCAACCCAGAGAACCCCCCCTCCCCCGCCCCATGCCTCTGTCCTCTCCCATACCCCACCAGCAGTTCAGGCCCAGAGCGAGACAGTTTTGTTCCGCGGCTGCTTCCCCCACCTAGAGTGAATGAAGCTTGGGGGAGAAAGGAATGAAAGCGAGGGGGAGGCACCGCAGACGCCCACCTTCCCACCCCCAATCCCAGCCTCTTCTCCCGCCAGGCGCCCTCCTCCCTCGGTCCTCCCCGCCCCCGCGGCGCGGCAGGCGACCTGCCCTCACCTCTGGTCCCGCCGCGGCCGGGGCTGAGCCGGGGGAGGCGGAGTGCGAGCCAGCCGGGCGCTGCAGGTCGGCGCCGAGCGGCGCGGAGCGGAGCGGCGCGGCGCGGCGCGGCGCGGCGCGGGGCGGGGCGGGGCGGTGCAGCCGGCGAGAGAGCCCGGAACTCTGCGGGGCCGAGGGCCGGCGGCCGGCCCCGAGCGGCGGCCGCGGCGGCTGCAGCCGGGCAGTGCGGGCGGCCAGGGGCTCTCCAGCCCTAGGGCCGGCGCGGCTGGCTGAGGAGCAGCCTGGCAGCGGCGGCGGCGGCGGCGGCGGCGGCGGCAGCCACCCGGGGGAAAGAGCCGGGGGAGGGAGGGGAGGCGGGGTGAAGAGGAGGAGGAGGAGGAAGGGGAGGAGGGCGGGCGGAATAAACTTCCCGAGGCGCAGCGGCTCGGGCTGGGAGGGCAGCCGCGGGCGGGGCGGGCGGCCCGTGGGGAGGCTCGCCCGAGGGGCGGCGGGGGAGACGGTCACAGAGAGTAGAAAAGTTCCCCCGGCGCGGAGGGGGAGGCTGCGGCGGCGGCGGCGGCTGCAAAGAGCAGGAGCCGGAGCGGGAGGAGCGGGAGGAGGAGGAGAAGGAAGTGGCTGCGGAGCGCTCGGCCAATGAGTGTCTGGAGCTGTGATTAACCAGGCAGCAACACATCATTTCCTCCCGGCGCGGATCCAGGGAGCCGGGAGGGAGAGGGAAGGCGGCGGGGCGGGGCCGTCCCCGCGCCCCCTGCAGGCGCCCGGCCGGGGGCGAGCCCGCCGAGCCCAGACGAGCCTGGCCAGGCCGCCCCCGACGCGCCCGGCGCGATCTGGCGGGCCCGGAGGAGGCTGCGAGCGCGCAGCCCGCGGGGCTTCTCAGAGGCGGGGCGGCGGCGGGGCAGGCCCGAGCCGGGCTCCCGCGGCTGGGGTGGGAGGAGGAGAGGCCGCGCGGCGCGGGTGAGTGCCCAGGTAGGCGCGGGCGAGGCCGTATGGACAGCTCCCGGGGGCGCGCGGGGCGGGCGGACTGCCTCCAGTTCCCCGCGTCTGCGGGAGGCGCGCGGCTGGGGTCCTGCAGGTCAGCGAGAAGCCTCAGTGTTCTCATCCAGGCCATTTCTGACCTGCCTTCAAATCCCCTTCTACTTCGCTCATTTCCTTGCAAGGTCTGGGGTTATGCAAGAGCTTGCCATTTTCGCAGTCAGCCTCCTTGGCAATAAAAATAAACGGGAGGGGTGGGGGAAGAGGGGGCGGGGAAGGGGGCTTCTGCAGTAATCTAGCCCTGTCCTAGGCGCCAGGGGAGCTTATTGTGGAAAGGAAGGAACATTCCCCGCCGCATAGAGGCTGACAACCTCGGTCCTTAGATACACAAAAACACTCCAGTGTGCTAATATTATCCAGAGCATCAAAAAGGCATTGGGGGATCAAATTTTGCATGGTGCCTGCTGAGTGTAAGGAAAGCACCAAGCCATTTCCTCTGCCCTCTGGAAGCTTATAATGTACGGTCCTATCACAAAGCAAAGTAAGAGCATGAAACCAATAAATGGGGATACCATAAAGTATTTTTATCTCTACAAGTTCATTCATGCCGCAGACATTTATTGGGTCACTGCAGTACTGCAAAAGGTTGCAAAGGAAATGGAAGATCTGGTCCCTGCAGGTCAGGAGTTTACAATCTAATTAGGAGCGTAAGACACATATACATGAAACAGCTAGAAAATCATCCCCAGGTGTGATGTAAGCAAGAGGACCGAGAAGGCTGGTGGTATTTTTTCGTGAGGGGAAAGCCTCTGTACCTGTGTGCTTGCTTGGTGTGAATCAAGAGAGGAAATTCCAGGTACATCAAGCCAGAGGGCCTATGTGTATCCTTACTCTGTAAAACAGTAGAACAGGGACATGAGTGTCACTTGGCTGAAGCTCTGCCACTTATAAACTGTGTGACCTTGGGCATGCTTTTAACTTCTCTGAAGGCAGCAAAGCCTGTCTCCAGGTTTGTTGTATGGTTCAAGTGAGTTTACACTTACATGACAGGTGCTGGAGCTGCTGTGTGATTGTTCCTCAGTCGGGTACATTTATGGAGTCCTCATTTTACTGGCCTCTTCTTGATGATCTTTCTAGTCTTTCCTAGGCTGTAAGCTCCATGAGGGCAGGAACCAGGTTTGGGTGTGTTTACTGTATACCCACATCATGCCTAGCAGTGTGGCACATGCCGGTGCCGATAAAGGTTTGCTGAATAAGTGAATAAATGAACTAATGTTTCCTGTTATGCTTTTAACTGTTCATTGTACATGTTCCTGCAGTAGTGGTCTCATGTGACTGGCTCAATGCAAAACCCTCTAACTCAACCTTCCTGGGACTAACTTGTATTCCAGGAGACTCTGGGAGGATTCTAGGTAGTTCTTACGGCCTTGTAGTATAAACTGATGATTATTCATGCATGGGTGTATGTGTAAGGCAGGAGGATACACAAGGATACAGCCTGTCACACAAGCCCTGTCCATACAAGGATAAAGCCCAGATACAGTCCTTTGGCTTGGACACCTTAATCCAGGGTTGTTCAACCTCCACACTATTGACATCTTTGGCTGGATAATTTCTGTGAGGTGTGTCCTCTGCACTGTAAGATGTTTTGCAGCATCCTTCCTTGACCTCTATCCATTAGATGCAAATAGGATGCCTTCTCTCCACAGTTGTGATGTTTAAAAATGTCTCCAGACATGGTTGAATGTCCCGGGGCGGGGGGGCAAAATTGTCCACTATTGAGAACCCGTGCCTTATCCCAACATCTCATCCACTGATTTAACTTTACACAAGTAAAGTAACTTGAAAGAAATACATCTTCTGTTATTCCAAGATTCTTAGATCTTTTCCATCATATGTTTCCAGGAGCACGACTCTTGTTAATTAATTGCCTGCTGCATTGTGAATTGGCATCTCTTCTGTTTTCTGCCTATCCTCCTCCTTTACACCCAGATCAACATGTTCATTTCTAAAAGTCAACAGCTTTCAACAACTATTAGGAAATAGAGTCTTGAGCAACCTAAGAGTCCTGTATAATATTCTTCTATAAAATATGGAGAATTCATTCCATAAAATTTTGCAGAAAGCTTCCCTCTCATAATTAAGCCCTTACTTTCCACCATCTCTCTGCACTCAGATTGTAAGTAATACAGAATATAAATTGTACTTTTTAGAAATTACTGAATTTAAAATATTTAAGGAGCTACTTTGAGTGATTTTCTTTCATCTTGAAGCCATTTCTTTTTGGTTCAAGAAAGAGTTTCCCTTTCCTAGTGGCACAGAGAACATGGCTTATTAAAACCTATAAAGCAAAAATCAGCTTAGTTATACATACCAAATTCCAGAAGCAAGTTCTTTAGAAGAATAGCAGGATGTATTAGAGCTGGTGGTCTTCATGAAAATCCTGATGGATTGATGTGCTTCGGTTCAATTACTAAAGATTTCTTGAAGAAAAAGATTAATCGTTGAAGGAATGAACTAATTCTGATAAGTCTGTTCACTCAGTCTGGGCATGTAAACCAACCCAAAACTCTGCTCCTAGCAGGCAACAGCTCTATGTTTACAAGGTGAGCAGACATTTTTGTTCAGCAACACTGTCATCTGTCTCTTTAAATAAAGTTATTTGAAACATTGCTTTTATAGTTTTGTTCATATTTCGTTTGGGTTTTACAGTTGTATAATGGTTACAGGCATATGGAAATTAGTTTACATCTAGTATAGTGATTATTCACACTTAGGTTGAGTGTACAAGGTGGGCATCTAAACTGCTTAGAAAAAGGGCAAAGTTTGAGGGTTGGATGCAGTGTATGGGGAAGCAATTTCTGTTCCGTTAGACTGGAAATAGGACACGTACTCCAGGGATCCCCAAGTTCTCTATGAAACCCAGGAAATTTGTGTTTTTGTTTCTGTTACAATATTTTTAAAAGAAATTAATATCGTATTAGGTATGCATATTCTGGATCATATGAATATCATGTAGCCGTGATCCCACTACCCTTTTTTGCTCTGGAGCTGTAAGAATATGCAGTTTATTTAAATGGTATTTTAATAAGAATAAGCCATCACTGAAGTCTGTAGAATTGTTTTCCTATTAAAGGTGTCTATACATTACTCAAATGTGAGAAATACTGACCCGGCTACATCGTAACTGTTCTTGGAGAATGATGAATTTATTGAATGATAATAACCTGGAATTTATTCCTAATCCTGAGGCCATAAGAAACCATTATTATAGTCCAAAGATGGAAGTGACTGGATCAGAGTAGTAGGGGGAGGAAGAGACAATCATAACCTGTAAGGGTCACTTAAAATCCTATCATGCCTGGCACCCTTGCCCCAAAAGGCGAACATTTAACCAGTCAGGACAGACATTTGTTTACCTTCCAGTTAAACTTTCCCAGGTGTACAAATGACTCATTAATTGTTCATTTCATACAAGACCTTGGCCATCCACCATATTCAGGGAACTGTGGGAGCTGCTCAGGGAGTCCTCAAACTGCCTACAGTTACTCCCCACTGGGTTAATCCAGACACTCAGCCCAGCAGGTTACACACAAACCAGTGTGCAACAATCGGCCAGCCATGTGATAAAAGAGGCATTACAAAACCATTGCAGAAAGCAAAGATTACTCATTAAACAGGGTTGAGGCACTTGGAGAAAAATCCTGTTAGTGCTCCCTTTCACACCATTCCTGAAAATAGTTCCAAAAGCAATAAGAGTTAAATATTTTTAATTATAAATTAACTCAAAGAAAATATAAGTAGATAACTATCTTTGGATGGGAAAAAGACTTCGTAAGTTAAAGCTGTGGGAAAATAAATGCAATTGGTTGACTTGACTAAGTAAAAAAATTTTCCCTAATTCTTTTTTTTTTTTTTTTTTTTTTAGGAAACAAATATAAGGAAGGGAGAAGCCAGGTAGTGAGGATACTTACAACCCATACTCAAAGGGTTAAAAATCCTTAACATATCAAAAACTTTTATGAATCAACAAAATGAACCCTTTAATAGAAAGTTGGTCAGATGTTATGAATAGACAAAAATAAAATGATCACACACGAACATTAGGGAAAAAATTACTCTGCAATTCAAGAAGAGGGAATTCAAACAAAACTCAGATAAGATATTTCAGACAATGTGCCAACAAATCAACGTATTCTCTCTTGATAAGACTGACTTTATAAAGGACACTCAGTTGCTGTGGACAGCATAAATGGGAAAAAAATTTCTTGAAGATAATTAGGTGACAATGTATCAAACCCCTTAAAAATATGTATACCCTTTGACACATTAATCCCATTTCAGGAATTTATGCTATGAAAATAGTCATCAATCACTTGAAGATTTGTATAAATTGATAATCATCTAAATTTTGGAAATGCCAGCAATAAAGCATAAGCTAAAAAAAATAGAAAAATAGAATACAAAGGTAATATTCCAATTCAATAGCCCTTATAAACCCATGAATCCCTCATGTTCACATACACACCTATGATGAAAAACTGGAAGAAAATATTCCAGGATGTACAGCAATTATCTTTGGATCATGAATACGTTTGACTTTTCTTTTTTACACAGGTCTCTGTGTTCCAACTTCTCAGTAACATATTACTTTTAGAAGCAGAAATAAAAAACATATAAAAAGTAGAAAGGCAAGGTACCTCCTGGCTCAGTCAGTAGAGGAGGCAATTCTTGATCTCAGTTCAAGCCCCACTTGGGCCTAAAGCTTACTTAAAAATTAATTAATTAATTAATATGAAAGTAGAAATGCACAGATTTTAAAAGGGTCTGACAATCATGGAACAAAACCTAACTAGTAAAGATTGCATATGAATTTATATTTGTGAAGTAGGTGGTAGGGTGTAGAAAAAGGAATTCAAATGTAACATTTTTGTGCTCTTGGAGGTATGTTCATTTCTTTCAGATAATCATTTCCCAGAAGGTTCACAGCCATATCTTTTTGCCTGCATCTCAGTCTGTGACACGTTTCCTTAAAACCTTGAGGGTTCGATGCTCATCAGGACTGTCCGTGGTCTTGCTCGCATTCTGAAGCTGCTTGAATTTCTAATTTACTTAACTATGGTTAATTTAGCTACATTGTGGAGATGTGGATTTAAAAAGCTAGTCCTGTGGATGAATGCCCTCAGGACTATCAAATTAATTTAATCCTCAAATTAAACAAATACATTTCAAATATAATTGTGTGGTTCTTGGTAGACCCCAACATCACAGAGGCTTTTCATTTTTAGGGAACATTCTTTTGCTGATTGGTCCCTCAGAGCACTGGCATCGTGAAGACATTTTCATGGATAAGAAATCAAATTAATTTTCCAAGTCCTAGTGCAGCCTCACTCTACCAATATCTAAAATCTAAAGGCTTCCTTTTTATTAACCTACTTTTGCTTAATGAAACTCCAGAGATCAGCTGCTAAGGTTAATTACATATAGCAGAGAACAGCTGTGTGACCTTAGGCAGGTAACTTCAGACTGTAGAGCCCAGCTTCTCAGGTGTAATAAAGTAAGGGGTGGGTTGCATCTTGGAGGTCTCTTCATTTTGAAATTCCATGGCTTGAATTGGAATTCCTAAAGAAGCTTATTATCTAACATTGCCAATGCAGCTTTTGACATTTCTGGGTGTGAAGAGCTTAAGACTTCTAGGGATTGATGACCAAGGTGATGGGAATAAAAGCACCATGTGGAGAAATAGCCATAGAGAGGACTGAGATAGCCTATTCTGATCATGTAAGTCTCAGAACTGTGCGAGGGAAGTGATTAAAAAGGTTTAGCAAGGGAGGGAATGAAAAGTTTGCTTAATATCACTTATCCTTACACCGAGACATCTATATCCCCTCACCAACAAGATTTTCCCCTGATGATGATTTTGTCTAAAAAAGAGATACAAATATATGAGTGCAAAAGGATATATTGTAGAGTGAAAAGTAAATTCCAGAACTACCAGCTTCCCAGCCACCCACTTCTCTCTCCTTAATGTCAGCTTCTCTATATCCTTACAGAAATGCGGTAGACGTATGAAACCATATCCATATTCCGTTTTGCCTTAACTGACTGAGCCACCCAGGTGCCCCTGATTATACTTTCTGATTATAAAGTTATACATGTTGTAATTAAAAATACTTTTCAAATGGGGACACTTGGGTAGCTCAGTCAGGTAAGCCTCCCACTCTTGATCTTGGCTCAGGTCTCAATCTCATGGGCATGAGTTCAAGCCTGCATTGGGCTCCACACTGGGCATGGAGCCTACTTAATTAATTAGCTAGTTAATTAATTAATTATTTATTTTGGGGGCACCTGAGTGACTTAATTGATTCAGTGTCTGACTTTTGATTTTGGCTCAGGTCTTGATCTCAGGGGCATAAGATTGAGCCCCAAATCAGACTCCATGCTGGGCCTAGGGCCTGTTTAAGATTCTCTCTCTCCCCTGCCCCTCCCATCCCCTCTCTCTCTCTATTAAAAAAAAATAAATACTTTCAAATGGCATGCATGGTATGATCTGATTTTTATTCTTAAAGCAACTATGTATGATGCACAGAAATGAGTTTGTAAGGCCATGGACCAAGATACTGGCATTAGAAGTCTTGGGATGGTAGCAATGCAGGTAATCTTTTTGGTTTTTACAGCAACTTTTGAGATACAATTCACATATCACACAATTCACCCATTTAAAGTGTACAATTCAATGGTTTTTAGTATATTCACAGAGCTGTGCAAACATCACTACAATCAATTTTAAAACTCATCCCAAAATAAACCCTATACATACCACCATATTTATACTTTTTTTTTTTTTTAAGATTTTATTTATTTGAGAGAGAGAGAGAAACAGCATGGGAGCAGGGTGAGGGTCAGGGGAAGGGCAGAGGGAGAAGCAGGCTTCCTGCTGAGCAGGGATCCCAACATGGGGCTCAATCCCAGGACTCCAGGATCATAACCTGAGCCAAAGGCAGATGTTCAACTGACTGAGCTACCCAGACACCCTTATACTTTTTATTTTTGTGCTGTATTTCCAAAACATTCTGCAGCGCTTGTTACTTTTATAATAAAAACAAACAAATCTATTAGAAAAAAATTAAAATAATGCAATATTCACTATAAAAACCTACAGAGGAAATACAGAAAAGTATTTCAAAGAAGGTAAAAATCACTTAATTTTACCATTTCCAATATATATAGGTACAATATTTTGGATAATTTTCTCTTGGTCTTTTCTGTGCATATTCATATATTTTATGTAAATATACATAATTTTCTTTTATTCTTCTTAGTTATATTATGAGCATTTTTCTAGGTCATTAGATATTTTCTGGGAGTATGATTTTTTTGACTGATTTAAACCCCTGAATATACCACAACTTTGAGAGCATCTCATTGTTTCCTTAGGATAGATTCTTAACAAGTAAGAATCTAGGTCATATTTCCAATGACTAGGTGGTTTGAACTCTTTCCAGTCGCTTGTCCAACCCCCTGCACCCTTTTACCATCGCTGTTAGCACCCTCCTTATCATCCTTGACAATTTGGAAATTTAAAAAATTCTGTTTCAATTTCCACTTATTTGATTGCTAATAAGTTAGTACCTTGCTCATAAATATATCAACTGTTTGTAGTTTCCTAATCTTCTTTTTGGTTAATGCCCTTTACCTATTGTTCCATTGGAATGTTAGTGTTATTTTTATTGATAAGAATATAAAGAGCTTTCTTTTTTCTTTCCTGCTAGCACTGAGCAGGTAGAAATTCCAATCTATAAACAACTTTTAAAGATTAACTTGGTTTCCAGTCATTGTTTCCCACATCTTGTTAATGGAACTGGCTGCTTTTCTTTAGGGGGAATCTTCATTTCTACTGTACTGACGAAATTGCTGGAGATGAAGTAGGGACCAGTCTGTGAAGTTCCTAATATTTTGATAAAATGGTTGCTTGCCAATTTCATTTTAAAGCTCCCCAAAATAGAGGCACCTGGGTGGCTCAGTCGGTTGAGTGTCTGACTTCAGTGGGTTCATGATCTTGGAGTCCTGAGATGGAGCTCCCCCATCGGACTCCACTCAACAGGGGTCTGTTTCTCCTGCTCCCTCTACCTGCCCCTCCCCTTGCCTGTGCTCGCATGCTCTCTCGCTCTCTCTTTCTCCCTTGCATATGGATAAGTAAAATCTTTTAAAATAAAAAAGTAAAGCTTCTAAAAATATATTGCTTTCACAACCAATAATATAAAAACTGCCTTAAGTAGCTTTGATTTTCCCAAACAGCCACATAGGCATTCAACCAAGTTCATCCATTCCTATAAAGGATAACATCAATGCTGGGTCAAACAGCACCAGGATGTATAAGATACACCCAAGTCTTACTTCACTTTTCTATCTGACAAGCATGAGTGTTTACACCAATGAACAGTCTGAAATTTAACTCTGACTCCGTTCCTCCTAGTGTTACACCGCAGAGCACTAAAAGTTGTCAGACCCTCCAGCTTCTAACAGAGATCCCATCTGGAATAACGGAAGTAATCATATCACTCTCTCAACAGCTAAAGATGTCTACTGATCACATCTAAGGTACTGGAGTTTCAAAATGTCAACTATGAAAACATTTGAATCTCTTCATAATGGAAAGGACCTTGGAAAATAAAAGAAATTCACAAAGAGCAAGGAAAAGGTGTTGATGACATGGAAAATGGCCATGTAACATAGTTGACTAAAAAAAAAAAAAGAAAGAAAGAAAGAGAGAGAGAGAGGAAAAAGGCAATTTGCTGATGTGGGTGAACATGCAGCAACCTCATATAGAGCTGAGATAAGCTTTTGATCCAGACAGGCTTACTCTATTGCTGGTAAGGTTCGGGATTCCCTGTTGAAAATCAAGTGTAGATTTCTTGACAAATCTGTTCTGTTCATCGGAAGTTCTTCAACTGTGAATTGTCTGCTTCTGTTTGATTTGCAGTTATGTATTAGACATGGGTAAAATTTGATAACCAGAACACAACCTTATTTCAATATTATTTGATTTAAAAAAATCAAAACAAAAACGGCTTTATATCTTTACAGCCATCACTATACAGCCTTTGAAGTAGAATGATGGGATTTTTTTCTTTTTGAAGAAAAGTTATTTATTTATTTTTTAAAGATTTTATTTATTCATTTGACAGAAAGAGAGAAAGAGCACAAACAGGGGGAGCAGCAGGCAGAGGGAGAAGCAGACTCCCAGCCAAGCAGGGAGCCCGATGCAGGGCTTGATCCCAGGACCCTGAGATCATGAACCGAGCCAAAGGCAGACAGATGCCCAACTGATAGAGCCACCCAGGCTTCCCCCTTGAAGAAAATTTAGAAATAATTTAATACAGCTTACACTTTGTTTTTCCTTTCCTTTCCTTTTTTTTTTTTTTT
>NW_019154085.1:55620813-55630649 GCF_002288905.1 Enhydra lutris kenyoni
TTTTTTTTTTTTAAAGATTTTATTTATTTATTTTAAAGAGAGAGAGAGAGAGAGACAGTCCCTGCTCATGCAGTTGAACCAGTAGAGGGTTAAAGGGGGAGGGAGAGGAAAAGGGAAAAAATCCAAAGCAGACTCCGTGCTGAGTGCAGAGTCCTACTTGAGGCCCAGTCTGGCAATCCTGAGATGATAACTGGAGTGGAATCCAGGAGTCAGATGCTTAACCCACTGAGCCACCCAAGTACCACATATTAGTGTTTCTTTTTAATGATGAGTCTCAAACGTAAGCAAAAAGAGGAAAAAATATATTAATGGATCCCATGTACAAATGAGCTGGCTGAGCAATGATCAAGATTAGCCTGGACATGCGACCCCCCCCACCCCCTGGTTTTTGAAAATTATTTAAAAGTAAACTTGAGCCATCATGTCATTGCATTTCTACGCATTTCAGCTAGCATCTCTAAAACATAAGGACATTTTCTTACCCAGCCAAAATGCCGTTATCAAACCTAACAAAATTAATGATTACTTAGTACATTCAATTCCCAGTTCAGATTCTAATTGCATAGATTTTTCTCAAGAAGTCTTTTATCAAATTTAAACCCAGACAACAACTATATATGTATGTATATACATACATATATATAATTTGGGTTTTGTGCCTTTTATGAAGTATCCTTTAATTTCGAGATCAATTATTCCTCCCAGCTCCCCCCAACTTCACTCAGTTTTGTTGGTGGTGGTGGTGATGTCGTTGATGTGTTGAAACCAACTCAATGGGCTTCACCTCTGTTTTACTTTCTTTTTTCTTTTTTTTTTTTTTAAAGATTTTATTTATTTATTTGACAGATCACAAGTAGGCGGAGAGGCAGGTAGAGAGAGAGGAGGAAGCAGGCTCCCTGCTGAGCAGAGAGCCCGATGCAGGGCTCTATCCCAGGACCCTGAGATCATGACCTGAGCCAAAGGCAGTGGCTTAACCCACTGAGCTACCCAGGCACCCCACTTCCATTTTATTTTCTAACTTTTTAAGAATACAGGTTTGGATAACTTGAGTGAGTTCCCCGCAAAGAAGTGGTTAATCAACATAGAGTAGAATCTCCTAATCCCATTCTATCACACCTTTCCCATATATCATGTTACCATGCCATAGTTTTACAACATCTCTGACGTTAGCATTCTGGTGACTCAGAAAACATCAGGAACATTTTAAACTGAACGTATTCCATGTTTGTTTACATTTAAAATTCCCGGTCATCTTCTAAAAGTTAGTCAGGATTTAGTTTGCAGCTTGCCTTTCCCCAATATCTGGCCTGTTGAAGTTACTTCATAAATGCTATTTTCTGAAAATATGCTAAAACTAATTCAGAAACTCAAGTTTTCCAAAAAGAAAAACAAACAGAACAAAATTCCTCATAGCAGACTGCTTTCACTGAGAATGGGAAGCAAAACTAATCCAACATCAATTATCATATGGTTTCACTTACTTGTGGAGCATAAGGAATAACATGGAGGACATTAGGTGAAGGAAAGGAAAAGTGAATTGAGGGATATCGGAGGGGGAGACAAAAGATAAAAGATTGTGGACTCTGAGAAACAAACTGAGGGTTTTGGAGGGGAGGTTGGTGAGCCTGGTGGTGGGTATTACGGAGGCCACGTATTCCATGGAGCACTGGGTGTGGTGCATAAACAATGAATCTTGGAACACTGAAAAAACAAAATTAAATTAAAAAAAAAAAACTAATCCAACAAAACTGCGTAGACACATATGCCAAAAATTAGAATCAGGGATCAAAAAAACTTAGAAAACCTCAAAGACAAAATCAACTTACCATAACCTCTTTTAGTTAAGCAGGGCTTATATTTTTCTATCGGGGATACAATTAGTACATGAAATAAAATGTAGTCATTGGTACTTTATATGTTCCTAGGAAGCATGAAGGTGGAGAGGACACTGGGGAATTGAGGGCAAAGAACACATCTTTCCTCATCCATTTCTTATAACCTCCAGAGAAGATGGAGAGAAGAAACAAAAACTTAAATCCCTTTCAGTGACTCTGGCTTTGTCTTTTTTAACAAGTCAACCAACAAATCGTTTCTTTAAAATCAGTTGTAGCTATTAGAGACTCTAATTTGAGTGTGCTCCATGCATTCTTCCTGTGTTCTAGAATTCTGATTAGGAATTGTTGCTTTCAAACACCACAACCTCCTCACATAAAAATGAAAAATTCGTGGCTATGTTTTCTTCTCGGTCCTTATTAGCCTGCTCAAACAGGGGTCACCTACCACTTTACCACTTTCCAGAATTTGTTTATTTCAGCCCTTAAATACATCAGAAGAGATTTTAAAATATTACTTGTTACAGTGGAATGGATTCTGCCTGGTTGCTGCTGAGTCTTTTTTTTTTTTTTTTTAGAAAGAAGGAGAAAAAAACACATTGTTTTGAAAAAACATGTTTTTAAAATAATTTTATAGATTGCAGATTTTGTAAATGATCATGTTAATTGTTGGGAGGGGGTTCCCAACCTTGTTAATGTCCCCTTAGCATTAGGCTTTTGTTCCCCAGCGTTGAATATGTCATTTTCTCCCACAGACTGCATTTCTAGGGGTATAATTGCTGTCTCCATGTAAAAGACAACTCATGTGCATAAATTTCCACTCACTGAAACAAGACTCTGCCTCCCCTAATTTTTATGCAGATGTGATCCAGGGGGTAGAGTTACACTTACTTCCCCAAGCAAAATGAAACAGATTACACATTAAATATTGTCTTTGGAACCAGGTGCACAGAAACAACCAATTACCTAGACAGCTCATCAAGTCCTGATATGTTTACCACATTGTTTTTTGTTTTCTCTTTAAACATTTGGTGAATTATTCTGAGGCTTTCATTTCTCTATAATGAACAGAATATGCTTATTAATAAAGGCCCCTTTTGTGTGATTCACTAACAGTTGACTCACAAAAGCCTTTAAAACCATGTCTGAAAGTTTCTGAACTCAACTTGCGTTCCCTTGAAGACAAAGCCTTATTACTACAAAGAGGTTATACTGCTTCTGGTTCCTCTTCTTGGCTAAATAATGGATAACCAAAAAAGACTTACAGGCGAAGGGGCGTGAAACTGCAAAAAAGAGAGATGGAGGAGGGTGCTCCTGTCCCCCCTTTAGATATTTTGAGTTGTTCAGACTTAAATAACAATATCCATATTATCCGGTTTTGGTCACTGCTCATTATAGCCTCTAGAATTTTTGTGTGTATCATTACTTCTTTGAGGTTTTTAATTAATCTCAAATGCTGATGAATTTGAGGGCTCTTTCAAGACTTGTTCCTGTTATTCCAAGAGACTTTTTACCACTTCCTGAGGAGGGGCTGTTTTAGATTTCCACAGAGTCATTAACCTCCCAAAGAATGCGAGGAATAAATAGAATGGGACGGAGGGCCGCAAAGCTGTAATGGGTGCAAACTCTTAGGAAAGTCGGAGACTGGGGTCTCTGAGGGGGGCATGCCTGACAGCCAACTGAGGGGTGGGAGGGCTGGGGAGAGGGAGGAAAAACCTTATGGAAAGCCTTAGTGGTGAATAGCCAGGAGATTAACCATCTGGCTGGTTGAGTGATTAAGCAGGACTGACTTGCTGAGAGTATCTCATCTTTGAAAGTGCATCCTCTGAGCTTCCATTGGAAGTTAGGGGGAGCTCTAAGCAAAGTAGGTGAAAATACACAGTAGAAAAGAAATCTGTATGTGTGTGTATGTGACCGGGTTGCAGAAACTGAGTGTAAATATTATGGTTTTTCTTTTTAATAAAACAATTTGAGACATTTTAGAGAAGATGAAACTTGCAGGTGTGGAAATAGGAAAAAAAAAACTTGAAATATGGAGAACGCTACAAGTTACTCTCATACAGTATGGTCAAATTGGAAGTGGTTACAAGGTCTGTGGAAGGCAGTTTGACATTATATTGCAAAATTACAAATGCAGGCACCATATGACCTTGCAATTCCATTCTAGGTATATTTCCTGCACATATCCTCACCCAGCTGTGAGATGGTGTACGTACAAAGTTTTCATTGCAGCACTATATGCAAAAATAAGAGGCTGAAAGCAACCTACATGTCATCGATAGGACACTGAGTCCGTAAATTGTGATGAAGTCTTATAATGGAACACTAAGAAGAGTTTTTAACAAAATAATGAAGTTCTTAATACACTGATTTGCTTGAGATCCTCAATGTAGCAGTAAGTTGGGAAAAATAGCCAAGTTCAGGAAATTGAATTATAGGCTATCATTTGAGTTAAAAAAGAAGAGATATACATCTATATCAGCTAGTATGATTGGACAAAAATTCTCAGAGACAGTGAGGGGGCTGAGTGGGAATGGAAACAATAGGAAGGCAGGGGTTAGATGTTTCACTATTATGAACTGGAAAAAGTTCAAAATGGAGATGAAAAAAACTGCTAAGTCTGGAGTGAGGCAGTCCTAGTTCTACATAGGAGTTCTAGCACTTTCTGACTCTGTAAACTTGGGTTCTTTATCGGCAAAGTAGAGAAGATAACACTACCTGTCTCGTGAAGTAGCTGAAGGTAGTAAACAGGGGTACACATATACATATAACATGGAGTGGGGGTAGTCTAGTGCCCAGGATATGTTCAGTAAGTGTTAGGTGTTTCCATTACTCTTCTTCTTAATATCGCCAGCACCTTTCTCATAAATCCCTGGGTATTTGAGGGAAAGGGTGGAAAATGACAATGGAAGTTGTGGAAATGATTACTAAAACAGAACATTTTCAGCTCCAAAGGGGTCTGCAGAAGGAGTCCATATCATCAAAACCATTTGTAGACCGCCCCCTCTGTAACTGGCATTCTTCTCTGTATAACTAACCAGTAAGAACCCTCTCCTGAGTTTCCTACCATATACATCTCTCTCCAAGTTCCATCAGAAACTTATGTGCCTGCCTTGGGGCGGCTGCCTCTCTCTGGGCCAGTCACTCACAGGAACCACATTGTTGGACTAGGGAAGGCCAGAACCCCAGGGAAGAGGGAGGGAGTAGGCAAAAAACAAGAGATCTCAACTATATATGTTTTCATAGTATTTCTGATTTTAGAGCAGTATCTTTTTTTTTTTTTTAGATTTTATTTATTCATTTGACAGATAGAGATCACAAGTAGTTAGAAAGGCAGACAGAGAGAGAGGAGGAAGCAGGCTCCTGGCTGAGCAGAGAGCCGGACGTGGGGCTCGATCCCAGGACCCTGGGATCATGACCTGAGCTGAAGGCAGAGGCTTTAACCCACTGAGCCACCCAGGTGCCTCCATAGTATTTCTGATTTTAAAGGTTGGGGGAGGCAGGGGTGGTGGGGAGAGGGAAGAGAGTGGATATTTTCTGTATACCTATGTGAGTGCGGGTCGCAGCCTGGGTGCTTTTGCCCTGGGCAGGCAGTGAAGGAAGATGGTGTTCCTTACAGAAATACAGGTGTGGCTTAGAGGCTCAAGGGCTGACCTATGAAGTTAAGGAAGCAACGGAGAGGGTTGCCAAGCAAATGGACACAACCTTTATTTTTATTTATTTATTTATTGGTCAGAGAGAGAGAGAGGGAGAACACAAGCAGGCAGAGCAGCAGGCAGAAGCAGAGAGAGAAGCAGGCTCCCCGCTGAGCAAGGAGCCCGATGCGGGGCTCGATCCCAGGACCCCGGGACCATGACCTGAGCCGAAGGCAGAGGCTCCAACCCACTGAGCCACCCAGGCGCCCCGGACACAACCTTTAATTTAAGAACTTGAAATCTCCAGGAGTCCATGTATAAACTCCAAGTGGTCCTGAGAACCCACAAATTATAAGCAGGAGTTTGTTTGTATATGAGAATATACATTTTTCTGGGAAATCCATAACATCACCAGATTCTCAAAGAGGGCTGTGATCTCAAAATGATGACAAGCCCCCGCTAGACAAATGATGAGTGAGCTGTGACCCAAGGAGTGTGATTCATCCAACATGGGGAACCTGAGGCTCATAATATACAGCTTTTCCAAAAAACCATAAAGAAAGAATAAAGGAGCCACGGCTCTGCTATTGTAGCTTTCTAAGGCACCATTCCTATACTTCTGCTTTTGTTCGGCCATATTCACTTTTATTATTACTTACTGAATATTCTTCTTTAAACGTGCACTTTTTAAACTTAAATGCCTAGCTTAGGCTCATTCTATGGAAAAAAAAATATCTGGGAAATCGTGGGTATACCGTGCCATTTGCAAATTTTCCCCCAATGTATGTGAGAAGAAATCGATTACATAAAGATCATCATAAATTGATTATGTAAAGATGTTTATTTCATTTCCCAAATCATTCACTGCATGCACAGAGGTGGACTTACGGCATTTTGGAAAGTCCTGTCTCTAAGTATGCTCAAATTCACAACACATATCCCACGTTATAGAGAAGGACCCTGAGGCACGAGGCAATTAACGTAACTTATTAGAGATTCTAAGCAAAGTATGGAAAAACTTGAAGTCAGGTCCTCGGCAATACGGTATCTGCTAATGACTTGGCCACTCTGTCTATCTCACTGCTATGCAGACAGTTTAAAGGGATTTTTAAATGCTCTCACATTTCCCCACTACCACATGAAGAGGACCAACTAGGCTAGAGTACAAACTTGCTCGATTTAATACTCTGGTAATGATCCCAGTAACTGAGGAGGTGGGGGGGGGAAAGCCAGTGAGTTTCTTTCTGCTGAAATTCCATCTCATTTTTATTTCTCTTAATGTTGTTTTTTGAATCCCAAGTTCCAAAACCTGTCCCCTATTATGCAGTGCAAACGAGAACAGATGGGGAAAAGTTATGTTGGAAAGGGCTTTGGAGGGCCACCGAGAAGGGAAATATGACTACTCAATGTGTCACACACCAACTTGCAGCTGCCATCAGTCCTTCCACACGAGGCACCGCGTATGGAACCAGCCCGCGGTGCTCAGAAGGCATAGGCTGACTGCAGGAAGGGAGCGCAATTAGGGAACAGTCGCTTTACTTGTGTTTCCTTGAAAATACAAATAAAGAGCATAGCCGCGGCACAGCCAGCGAAAGAGGAATCAATCCGAAGGCCAGCCTGGAAAATGGTTAGCTAGACCCCCAAGTTTCCCAAGTGTTAACCAGTAATTGGCTCTATCCCTGCCTTTTTATAGCAAAGGGTTGCCTCAGCATTTCTCAAAGTCATCATTCGGGTCTCCTCTCTGTCTAGGAATTACCCTTCTGGAAAGGTCATAGGCACTTACATGCACTATGTGGCTTCCAATGAGTAATTTTCAGTACTCACACGGTGCTTCTGAGTCCACTAAATATTTCAAGGATGAGGCAGCTGATCTGGTTTCAAATGGCAGGTCTGCCAGCGACTAGCTGTGAGACCTCCGGCAAGTCAGCTAACTTCTCTGAGCCTGGGGTCCATCATCTATAAAACAGAGAAAATATGACTTACTTTTGAAGGTTTCTGTATTTGAAGTTTTATATATATATATATATATTTTCCTGGTTTGTTCGAGCTACAGCAACTATGGTTGCTGTGATTATTGGAAAGCAGAGAAAATGTATATCCCTGAACACCCATGTTGAAAGTAATCAGGGAAACGCGGTTTACATTATTTTATTCATATGATGGTTCAGGTCATACAGATGGTATCTGTGAACACATCTTCATGCTGTAAACAGTTATGTTAGGTCCTGCGGGGACTTCCTCTGAAATTGTGTCTGTCTTTGTGGAGTTAATATGTAAGGACTTCATGTCATAGAACATGCTTTTCCTTCCCAGGACAGTTCATAAATTCCCTAGATCAAAATATCTATGGGAGGGTGTTCAAATGCAGCTTTCTGAGCCCACCCTGCATTATATTTTCAGCATCTTTAAGGTATGACGTTCAGGGATCCTCATTTTGAATAACAATGATAGGGACCTTTAAGTGCACTGAAGTTTGAGAACCACTTTCTGAAGGAATAGGGACAATGATCATTCTAATTGTCAGTCATTTCCAGCTGCCCTTCCTCTCCCACCACACACAGCCAGGCCCAGAAATGCAGCAACTATTCATGAGACAGAGGTTGGGGTCTGGCAATTCTAGTTTCTGTTCTCTTGTTTTGTATTGTGTTTAGTTAAGGTGGGTCTATTCATATCCTCTCAGTCCATAGGAAACATTAGCTTGGTTAGAGCTTGTCCTAAGAGGGGACCATGCATCCCAGTTTGCCCAGGGCAGCCCTCAGTGGCCCAGCACAGTTATTAATATCACTCCTTTTCATTATCAAAAGTGTCCCAGTTTGTATGATTAATTATATCATTCATTACCTGAGGTTTAGAGGAACTTTGATTAGCACATGTAGGACATGAATGAGGGCTGGCAAAATGTGTAACACATGCGATTCACTAGTGTAGGAGAGATACACGTAAATACCGTCAGCAACAATGAGAAGGTACATTGGGCTGAAGTGGCCCAAGAAGGATTCAAGAAAATAGCACTTTTTCAAGTTATTCCATAAATTGTCATCAAAAAAGGAAAGATATGCAACAACAGAAAATTCTAGACTGGTTAATATCTTCCCTCTCATCCAAGTGCCTGAGTAAGAAATGGGTCTTGGCATCACATGGCGTTAGATATTTTCTACCTTTCTGTTTATTGGCTGTGACCTTGGGCAAGTTATTGAATATCCCTGAACCTCACTTTACTCATGTGTAAAGAAGATAATAAAGCTTACTTTGGTTGTGAGGATTTAATAAAACAGGTGTATAAAACACCTGGCACCATGGTTAGGTGCTCCACAATGGTGGTTCCACCATTATTCTTTCCATTAGGGCCACTGTATTATCGTTCCACCAAAGAAACATGACTTTTAAAATAGTAAGTCCTTTCAAGAGGAGTCAAGAGGGTGCTGTAGAAATGGGGATAGATCTAAGGTATAATAACTTTTTCTTTCTTCTTTTTTTTTCTTTTTTTCTGTGTGTGTGTGTGTGACAAACTCAAAGTCACATTCTTTTGGATGGAAAAAAAAAAAAAGTAAAAGGCTAGGGGTTCCCCGGGTGGCTCCGTTGTTTAAGTGACCGACTTGTGATTTCATCCCCCCTCAAGATCTCAGGGTTGTGGGATTGAGTCCTGCATTGAGCCCCATGTCAGCCTCCATGCTCAGTGGGGAGTCTTCTTGGGATTCTCTCTCCTTCTCCCTCTGCCCTTCCCTCCACTTACGCACCCTCTCTCTCTAGAATAAATACATCTTAAAAAAACAAAAAAGTAAAAGGCTAATGAGACAAAAAATGATTGAATATGGATCAAGAGAAGCATAATTATAATTCCAGGTAAGGAAGGAAGGAAGGAAAAGAGAGGAAAACAGAGGTGATGGGATGCTATCTCTAGCCAGCAAAACCCAAGTAGAATTTGACTGAGAACTTCCATAAGAAATGCTGCTAGGTTTTTCTGGGGGTGGGGTGGGGTGGTGGGGCATAGTCCATCCTATGGAAATGATGCTACTGTTCATCTAATTGTTGCCTTGCAGCCCTCCAGACTGCTGTTTGGGTGGGCGGGATGGAGAAATACTATTCTGTTAAAACTAAGAGCTTTGAAGTGGAGACAAACACAATCTGGTAGTATTACAGAGGCATTATTCACCCTGATGACTCACTCTCGTTGGCTCCCACACAGCAGAAGCAAGAAGTAACATCAATGACCTTGAAGATGTTGGCCAAGTATAGATCCAGCCCGAAGGCCTGATTTTTCAAATGAACACGTGTGTGTGTGTGTGTGTGTGTGTGTGTGTGTGTGTGTGTGTGTGTGTGTCTGTGTGTGTGTGTGTGTGTGTGTGTGTGTGTGTAGAGAGGAGGGAGA
>NW_019154085.1:55630659-55727319 GCF_002288905.1 Enhydra lutris kenyoni
GGGACAGAGAGAGAGAGAGAGAGAGAGAGAGAGAGAGGAAGAAGCAGGGAGAGGATGGGGAATTCATGTTTAAGTGTAAGAAGGTATGGAGAACAACTCTAAAAACCCAATATAAAAACTTTTAATGCTTAGACTGCAAACTCAACTAAATAACAAGCACTTACTTACAAGAAAGTAACCCCATGAGCAGGTCTTAGCTCAATACTTTGAAAAGGTAGCTCAGTGTGGGAACATTTAAAATAAGCATTCTAACCTCACAGTTGAGTATGAATCCAGTCCCTATTCCTGGGCTCAGATCTCCCTCATTATTTCCATTCATCATGACTCCATGAATCCAGTTTGCTTAGAGTAATGTTTTCTATGTTCCAAGCCACACACTGCTCTGTGCTCAGAGCCCATGAACCAAATTCAAACAGATGCAGTCCCCAGGTCTCTGACAACATGCAAAGGAAAGTAGACAACAATAGAAGGATGCATTGGGACATACATACATACAGGCAGCTGCATAAATGGCAAACAGAGTCATGGCCTCAGACCAGAAGGTCCTTATGGTCCTGTAAAAAAAAAAATTACCTACATGAAACTCAGCAATGGTTTCAAGTTGGTAGAGATAGTTCTTAATTGCACACTTAAGCCTCAAAGAAAAATAAAAGCAAAACCATAAAGTTATTTGAAGCTAATAAAAAAGGGAGAACTGCGGATGAAGCACTGAACAGCTAGACTAGAAAGGGTTTCTAGTTGTGTCGTGGGCTACATGGCGAAACCATGCGGTGGTAGGGAAGCATGGCCTTATAAACCTTGAAGAATCTCTAATGTAGATCACCATGTCTGTATGGACAAATAGAAGACTGGCTTGGAAAGGCTGTAAACAATGGCTTACAAATAGACTTGAGACAACTGACCTCCCATAGCTTGTTCTCAGTGTAAGTTTCCAAAGGTTTGCAATTAACGTTTTGAGTTATAATTTTCCCTCAGTGTTTCTACTTTACATAAAGTTTTTACTTTTCATGCATCCATGTAAGTTATAGGAAGGTTCAGTCTGATCAGAATGTGTAGCTATAATCAAACCAAAAAAGCCCAACTCAACTTGGCCTAAGGACAAAGGAGACTTTGTTACAAGAAAATTCATGTGTTTCCCAGACCCAAGAACTGGAATACAGGCAGATCTCTTAAACAACTGGACCCACACTTAAATACCATGATCATTCTCTATCTTTGGTCTTTGTTTCTCCTCCATCTGCTTCATTCCCACCCCTCAGTGTCTGTTAGCCTTTTCATGGTGCTCGTGAGTACACACAGGAAACACACTGCCCAAAGGCCATAAGTTCACATTTCTTCCACTTCAAAAAATAGCAAGACGAATCTTGACTCTCTTCGTCTAATTCCAAATTCTTAGAAAAGGCTAAGTTTGGGTCAGGTAGTTATTCCTGAATAACTATGGCCATAAGGTATCGTTATGTATTATTTTGCTCCTATCATATCCGTGTTTGTTTAGGTGGGAGGAGATAGTTCTTAGAAAAGGATGGTACTATCTAGACACAAGGTATCTGAGTATCAAGATGACTTTGGCTATAAGTAAGAGGCTATTTCTTATCTCATACAGCAAAAAGTCTTGTCTAAAATTTTTTGAATCTAAGATTTAAGACAATTCAAGTCAACCAATATTTATTGAGCACTTACTATGGGCCAGACACTGTTTAAGGTGCTGGAGATATTTGACTCAATAAAGCAGAAAAAAGTCTCTATTCAGGGATCTTGGAGCTTATGTTCTATGGTTGGTTAGTTCAGTGACTCAATAGCATTAACAAGTTTCCAGGAGTTCTTGTTATTTTACACTCTGCCAAACCCAGCATGACAACTCTAAACATTTCTGACAAGAAGAATCAAACTAAGACACCCAAAGGTTTTGTAATTTATCTACAGTCCCACAACTGTGAAATGAAGGAGTAATGAGCCCAGATTCTTACCCCTCTATAGTGCTGCTTCTTGCCCGGGGGACAGAGAGGAGACCAGCTTCCCTGAAGCACAGGGCTGCCTGACCCTTGTACAAAATTGGGGTCTAGGATCCAGGAATAGATGGGGGATGGCTTCTGGAGAGGGAGCAATGGTGATTTCTACAGCCTGCTGCATTGAGACTTCTTGGGTCAAATGCATCTCTAAATCCCAGGATTGAGCACTTTACTTTTAATCTGGTCAGAAGCCCTCTCAAGGTCATGGTTAAGAGATCCTGAGGTAGAACATGGTTAACAGAACCCGAGGTAGCTCATGCAGAAGCAAGGTGCCCATGGGTCAAGGTTTCTTCTTTGCAAAGGCAGTGATCAGCACAGAAAGGATGGGGCTGGTCAACAAGCAGTTTTCCTCAGCTGTAGAGTAGGCAGTTTGACAGGCAGAAAGCACACAAAGGCTGGACTGCGGAGGCTCTGGACATTAGTCTCTACCATGGAATGATCAGAAAGTTCTTACGGTGTGTTGGGCATCATTTTGGCAGAGGCTGATGAAAATTGCCATCACCTGACTTTAAGCCAGACAGGTGCTTTTCCATCTCAAGTTTCCAACATAGGAGTAGGTGGGAACTCAGAAATTCTGGGGTAGGGGGAGAAAGCATACGTTTAAACAGAATTTAGAGAAACTTTAATAATGCAGAAGGAAAAGGAAGGGGAATCATAGATGAGTACTTCTATGAAATACAAACTGGAGACATAACATCCTATATAAAGAAAACAATAATAAGCCTTCATATTAAGAAAGAAGGAAATCATCAGAAATGCTGATTAATATGCAGAGCACAGTTCAACTGTATTGCCAGTGTTTTATTTTATACACTGAGAGGTGGGTACATGGATACACGTTACATAAATCTTTACGCTTTCCCTTTTTTTCTGAATTATTTCATTAAAAAGTAAGTTTGATATCATTTTGCTTTTTTGGACTCTTGTCATTTATGATTTCATGAGTTGTCATTAGTGAGAGGGGTGGGGAAAAGAATCTGCGTTCTGAAGTCTTCTTCCATCCCGAAAGAAGGACAAGACCTTGGGTTCCTGATTTTAGAACACCCGCAATAGTCCTCATATCTTTGCAAGTCACGGTGTTGCCTTCCCTTCCTGGTCCCCTGCCCCCTTGCCATCTTTCCCTTTGTGTTTGGGAACTCAGTTGCATCCTAAAATTTGCCACTGCCCCAATTGTACCAAGGAGTGGGTGTAGTAGAAATTCAATCCACCGCTATGTGTCATTGTTCCTGAGTCAACTTTGCTTTTCAAAAACACAATATGTTATTAAACAAAATCTTTCCTCCGCTCTGAACAACAGACTAGCAGTTGGGTTTTTTAATATAGATTTAAGAAAATAGTATACATGTTTAGTCCACTCAAAGGCTAATCACTTGCCAGGGCGTATTGAAAGTTGCTAGGGTGGTTCCCCCCCCCCCCAATACCAGTTTTTGAGTCACATAATGGCAACATTTTGCTATAAAAATGCTAACTTCTCTTCTGTTGTGCTTCTGCTGTTATTCAAAAACAGCCAAATGGATGTTATTGAAATCCGGTCCCAAAAAAGGTTGAAATTGCTCCCCAGCTGGGCCTGAGACCCTGTGTGCCAAATTTCAGCCTAAAGAGAATTCTTATATTTGAGTCACTGTGAGCAGCTGAAAATATGAGGTTTGGGGTGGAAATGCTAACAGACTCTTAACTATCATTTTGCAAACCATGTGATTATAACACAATGCAAACCTCCTCTGGAGCAAGTCTCTGGCAAAAGCAACAGAAACAAGATGTCTGGGCCCTGAAGTTCTGCCTTTACAAGCTTCTGCTGGGCCAGCAGGAAGCAGGGAAGGCTGGCGATGACATTGCCGACATTTCTGTTCTTGCTGAGGTTAAAAGATAGGACCCCGTTGGTGAATTTCTGTTAAAGAACAGAAGTGTGTGCAGCTCATTCCTTTACAGGGCTCCTTGGAACACGGGTTTATGGTCACCCTTGCTTGTTCTGGAAGTGTTATCGCCAACACAGTGCTTGGTTCCAACCAGACACGAATTGTTTGCCACCTCTAGTCCCATTGGCTTAGTCACACTTGCTCCCATTCCAAGTTGGCAAAAATGCCTGCACTGCTTGGCCACTTGCTTCTATCATCTGGCATTTAAATGTGGACTGAATCTCTCCTCAGTAACGTCCAGGGCCACAAAGACGCTTTAGTTCCAGGCTTCAAACACATGTTCCCGGCAGCGAGGGCCCAGATGTAGGTAGAGTTTCCATAAGCCAGTCCATTCATGGACCCTTCAAATGATAAGAGGCGATCAGAGCTTCTGGAGGGTGCTCCCCCAGAGCACTGTTTCTAGAAGTCCTCATCACACTTCGTGCAACACTCAGCCCTCTCTGGGGGCCGAAAGATAGCTTTGTTCCCAGAAGCCCAGTCAGAATGTGGCTAATCTGTTTCTGCCACTTAACGGCCAGGCTACTCTGGGCAAGATGCTTACCTACACAGAGCCTCAGTTCCTTCATCTATAAAATAGGGAAAGGACATGCCTTCTATCCACTTGTAAGGATCATAGAATGTGAGAGTGTTTCCTAAATTGCAATGCACTATACACATTTTTGGCAGTGTTATTATCTCCAGAATCTCATTATAGCTGCAGAATTCTAATCTGAGTTAAAACTATGGTTGAAGCCAATAGGAATGGATTTAAAAGATCTTCTCCTATTAGAAATAGCAGGCCACAGGGGTGCCTGGCTGGCTCAGTTGCTGGAGCATCTGACTCTTGATCTTGGGGCTGGGGGTTCGAGCCCCATGTTAGGTATAGAGATTACTCGAAAATAAAATCTTAAGAAGAAGAAAGAAAGAAAGAAAGAAAAAGAAAGAAAGAAAGCCAGCCATAGGTTCTTTTTTTTTTTTTTTTCCAAGATTTTCTATATTTATTTGAGACAGAGAAAATGAGAGAGAGCATTAGCTGGGGATGGGGTGGAGGTGGAACACAGGGAGCAGGGAGAGGAGGGTACAACACACTCCCCTGATGAGCAGGGAGCCCGACATCAGGCTCCATCCCACGACCCTGAGATCATGACCTGAGCAGAAGGCAAATGCCCAACTGACTGAGCCACCCAAGCGCCCCAATAGGCCATGGGCTCTAAGCATGAATATGTGTTTATCAGATATCTCCCATACACTCAGTTCTCTGTGAGGAGTTCCAAGGGATACACAGAAAGGGAACACTTGATTCTTAACTTTAACGACAATATCATTTAGCATGAAACAAAATATTTGGAAACAAAGTGATAAATAGTTACAGTATCAATTTATAAGTGGAGAGAAGCCATGAAGGCTTGAGAAATAGAGGTGGTTTCATGGACCAGGTGCTGTGGTAGGTGCTATTGTTTGTGTTTATCAAGGTCCCTTCTTCAGGGGATCTGATCTTTCACCCTCCCTGAGGTTTTACTGGGTTTGCCAGTCACAATACCACGTGATTATAATACAGTGCAAACCTCCTCTAGAGCAATTATCTGGCTATATGTGGTCTTATGCCCCAGGCTTGGCTACTGCACTATCCCATCTTTCTAGCCAGAATGATTGAACGGGGGATGGCACTTGATCCAAATGAGGTCAATGAAAAATCCATGCCCCCCGCAAGATATTGTAAATGAGAGATAGAAAAGTTCTTTCTTGTGGGTTCTGCGTAAGGGGGATGATGTAACTTTGGAATTTTCTGTGGCCCCGTGTCAGCCCCTTCAGTCTAGACGAACATGTGTAGAAGGAGAGATTAAGTCCAAGGCAGAGTGAAATGGAGACCAGGCACCACAAGAGGGACCTAGCAGCACTGTTTGGGTCCCTGGCATCCTGGAGACAGGTTCTTCTGTTCTTCTGAAGCCAGACTTCCATCTTGTGGCCACAATTTTTTGTTTGGTTTGGATTTTCTTCCATGCGAACCAAGAGTCCTAACTCTTAAGAGAATGGAATTTAAATTATGTAATTAAAAGTGGGTAGGATTTGGATATCCTCTGGGAAGAAGGCAGAGTCTTCTGGGCAAAGTCCAGAGTTGAGAATGAACATGGTATGTTTGGGGAACCTGAGAAAATCAGCCTGTGTGGAGCAAAGGGAGTAACCAGGGAGGAAGTAAATAGGTGATTATTAAGGGAGAGGCCAGTTTGGGAGTTTTTCCAAATTAGATAAAACTTGAGGTTTGATTAGGAGGAAATAGTTTCTAAAAATAAAACAAAGGGTACGTGGGTGGCTCAGTCCTTAAGCGTCTGCCTTTGGCTCTGGTCAGGATTCCAGGGTCCTAGGATGGATCCCCACATCGAGCTAGGCTGGACATCTGCTTGTCCCTCTGCCTCTCTCCTGGTTTTGTTTTCCCTCTCTCACTCACTCTATCTCTTTCAAATAAATAAATAAACTCTTTTAAAAATAAAAATAAAACAAAGAAAAACTGAACCCGTTTTAAGGCAAAAATTAAAGTCTGCTGCAGCCTGGGATGCCTTAACAAAATACCAGAGACTGGGTGATTAACACTGCAGACATTTACTTTCTCACAGTTGTGTCAGCTAAACATCCATGATCAAGGTGTCAGTGACTCTGGTTTCTGGTGAGTGCTCTCTGGCTTGTAGATGGCCATATTCTTGCTGTGTTTCTGCTGGTCTTTTCCTCTGTGCACAGGTGGAGAGAGACCACTCTGGTGTCTCTTCCTCTTCTTATAAGAACATTGGCTTATCAGATTAGGGCCTCACCCTCATGATCTCATTTGACCTTAATTTTTTTCTTAAAGGCTCTATCTCCAAATATCATCACATTGGGGATTGGGGCTTCACATATGACTTTAGGGGGATCCAAGTCATTCCATAACACCTGTCAATACTATGAGTAGGAGAAGAGGGGCCTGATGAGATTCCGATTGGTGGCAGAGTAAATCTAAGGAGAAAAATCAGGTAAAATCTATTCATGTTGAAACACACATAACCAAGACCCAGAAATTCTATTTCTTAGATTTGGAGTCTTTTGTAAGGTGTACCATAAAAGAATCATTCAGAAATGATTCTTACAGCTTTGTTTTTCAGGGTCAAAAATGGGAGCAACCTAAGCGTCAAAAGCGACTATCAATTTTAGGGCATTTATACAATCATCAACCCTATATGGCACTAGAGGTGGAAAGTCCTAGAAATATACATACCGACAAGAGTAAATCTCATATATAACAATGATGAGGGAAGAAAGATCAAGTTGCTGGACCTATAGAGCAGTATAACGAAACAGTGGCGTGTTGGAGCTGGCTCACACCTATTGGGCTCATCTCTTCCCAACTCCTTGTCCACTGACATCAGGCGGGAGCTTGAAATTGGCGGGAATATTTACACCATTGTAATTGACAGCTGCTTTAAATCAGGTCTCTTATTTTTAATTTCTTTCCCCTCCTGGGAGATCCAGTTGTCTCTTGAGCATTTACCAGGATACCATTGAAATAACATTTTCATAAATAGTAAAATATTTAAAACAACACAAAGTACCAGGGTAACCATATAAAGACCATGTTGGGCGTGATAAACACCACTTTTAAGATTGTGATTACTTCTCGAGAAGAAGGGTCAGAATGTGATGGGGGAGTGTTACACAAAGGCTTCAGCTGACCTTGAAATGTTTTAGTTCTTAAACTGAGAAGCAGGTATATGAGTGTTAGTTAATTTATATTTTATGCTTTGTGTTTTTTGGAAACATTTAGGAAATCAGTGAGATAATGGAAGCCAGTCTTCTCATATAGCAGCCTTACATGGGCGAGATGGGGGAGGTAGCAGACTTAGTTTCTATCCTTGTGCCATTTTGCTGGTTCAGCAGTGATGGTGATGGGAGATCTGTGGCTTTCAGATTTGGCCAGTGGGGTGGGAGATGAGCGACGAGGGTCCAAATGAATCTGTAGGATCTCTGGGGGTACACACAGGTACCAAACTTGATTCTGATGTTCTAAAGATGGAATTAATGCAACACAAGGAAGAGGTGAAATAATCTGAGAGAAATCTTCAGGAGGTTAGCACGTCAGCACGATCATTCCCAGATGACCGTTCAACTCTGTCTAAATGGACCTCTGCAAGCCTCCCAACACACAGGGCAGTACCTTTAGATTATGTGCAGCAAACAGAGCTTATTTCGCATGGGTGCTTGGTCCTAGTGAACTTGACTCATAAAGGAACTCAGATTCTCCTAGAAAGGGGCATATGTAGGAAATGTTAGGACAGATTTACAACGAGCATAATTCAGGAGATGCTAGGAGGGGATGATGTTGTTGCTAGGGGAAAAGACCTCGTAGCCTTTCTGTCTGGATTTCTGGCATGTTTTCATTCCTAGGTGAGCTGGACTAATGTGCTGTATTTTATCGACATCCCCTTTCCTCTTGAAAGCAAGTTAATAAAGCACTTAGAGACCGGTCTGGATTTTGTACCTCTCCCTGACTTCCCCCCCTCCCTTTCACATGTAGCAATACTTACAGTTTGCTAAACATACCGTGTTGTTCTCTCTACCTGGAATCCACTACCCACCCACAGTCCTTCTCTTTCTTTAAGCTCCTCCTGTGTGAAGACGTTCCTCCCACACGTCCACAGGAGCAGAGTTTCTCTGTCTCCTGCATGCCCTCCTCCTCCTAAAACATGGCTTCATCAGTTCTCTTTACACACAGTGTGGTAGTTACTGCTCATGTACCCATGTCCTCTGCTGCAATGTTGAGCTCCTTCCTGGCAAGGACTCTGTGCTATTCAGCTTTCTACCCCCAGGGCCTAGCATCCTCTCTGTGGCTTTAGGCCTAGCATCCTCTCTTTTCTCTTTAAAATGATCTACCAACACCCATACAGAATTCAGTTGAAGGCAGAGAAGCAAGGCAAGAGAGGTGAGGTATACCCACAACAAGGGAACAGACACTAGCTGGCACAAAAGGCATGATTCCATTCGTTTCTGGAACTTCAACTCACTTTGTGCAGTTGGTGAAAAATAAGCCATAAAATACACAAAGGCTTGAGGTGCATTGGAAATTGGGTCAGGGATGGTGAAGCTCCTGGTACCTCTTCCTTCCTTCACTTGTGACCCTCTTCTGCGGGTCTGGAATCTCCAGAATTGTTGTCAACAGCTAGTTATTCCATGCGTGTTATGCCCTGAATCCTGTTCTGAATACAACGCTAGTAGGTTCCACTAATTAATTAAATTGTACTTCATAGACTTGGAGTCAGGGCTCTTGAATACAAGATGCAAATTTATGCAACATATGCAAATCACTCATGTTCTCAAATTCCATGAACAAAATCTGGTAGCCTTGAGATAAAAAAGCCCCTGCCAAGCATCATCTCTTCTAATTATTTCTTAATTCTCCCCCCACCCCCACCCTTAGCACTGAACTAACACTTTCAGGCTTGGCAGAAACTGGTAGAAATACAAGGAGAGTTGGTTATAAACAGGAAGTTCCTTAAGGGCAAAGACCCTCTAATCTACTTTATGTTCTCCTGTGGTTCCTAATGTACTGTTGAGCACACACAGTCTTGTGTGGGGCACACCACCACCAGCCCAAAACTACTAAATTATGGATAATTTGGGATGAACAAAAGTTGAGAGTCCTGTTTGTAAAACATGGCCTTTAAGTCTAGGAACATGGAAATGATGACCTGTACAGTCTAATACATGTGGTTATATAAATTCAAGTTAATTAAAAGTAAATGAAACTGAAAAATTCAGTTTTCAGAATAGCCATGTTTCAATGATCTGATTGCTACACGTGACTAGTAATTTTCTTGTTGGACAACACAGATATAGAACATTTTTACTATCACGGAGAGTTGTATTGGACTGTGCTGATCTAGACTCTGCTACTTAAAGCCTGGCCTTTAGGCCTACAGTATGGCATCACATGGGATCTTATTGGAAATGCAGAATCTCAGGCCCAACCCAGATCCAAAGCATCAGAATCTGCATTTTAACAAAATCCCCCAATTCATTCACATGTGTATCAGAGTGAAAGGTGCTGGTCTAGAGCTAAAATAGAAAGCAGTGATTCTCAGATTTTAGCACACATCAGAATCATCTGGGGGAATTATTAAACAGAGATTGCTGGGCATCAATATAAGAGTTTCTGATTCAGTAGGTAGACTAACTTCCTGGGGCTGCCATAACAAATTACCACAAGCTGGGTGGCTTAAGACAAAAGAAATCTATTTTCTCTCAATTCTGGAGGCTAGATGTCTGAAACCAAGGTGTTGGCAAGGCCATCCTCCCTCTGAAAATTTCCTTAGGTAAAGAAGAATCCTTCCTTGACTCTTCCCAGCTTCTGGTGGTTTGCTGGGAATCTTTGGTGATTCCTGGCTTGAAGCTGCATAGCTGCAACCACAGCCTCCATCATCATATGGCATTCACTGCTTGTATTTGTATCTCTGGGTCTGTCTCTTCTTCTTAAAAGGATACCAGTCATATTACATTAAGGGTCCACTCTACTCTAATATAACTTCATCTCAACTTAGCTAATTGCATCTGTAATAACCTTGTTTCACATTTTGGTATATGAGGTGTTAAAACTTCAACATATCTTTTTTTGGGGGGGTGGGGAGACACAATTCAGTCCATAACAGGAGTTCTAGGGTGGGACCCGATAACTTGCATTTGTTACAACTTCCCAGGTGGTACTGATACTGATGCTGCTCCAGGGATCACACTTTGAGGACCAGAGGTCTGAAATATCTACAGAATAGGACTACATAGAACTACAAGTTGGATTATACTATAGAAATCACTGTGTTCAAGAATTCTATTTTAAAGCACACTTGAAAGATTGTCATCCAGTCTGTGCGTGAATACTTCCAATGACAGGGTTCTCATTACCAGCAGAGCAGACTTCTCCACAGTTATGCCTGTGAAAATTCACACCCTTTGAACTTTCTAAATATCTGATATATCTAGATATATCTAGATATCTGATGGCAGCAGAATGTCTCAATATTGTACTCGATCTACATTTTCTCTGTGTGACAGAATTCTCAGAATCCTCAAGATTCTGGCTTGCTTCTGAAGGCACACTTGTTAAGGTTCATGGGGTGATAATCATGCCTCCCACTGATTATAAATTAGAAAGAGACCCTGGAATCTAACAGATGAAGATCAAAAGGTCAATTTGATTTCCAGTAAATATATAATGGAGAGTAGAACTTGGACCTTGAGTGCAGTCAGCCTTCCTCATAACCCCTATCTAGTTTGACTTACCTGACATACATACAGAGAAGCAGGACAGTTTAATCTATTCCATTGTGCAAGGTTTTGAAGGTAAGAGTTACAGCTATTACCACATAAAGAAAGGCTCCACCACTAGAAGAAGACAGGTTTTCCCAAAAGGGAAAGGAAAACTACCTTGCTTCTTTTCTCCCAAACCCACTCATCTAATAAAACAGGCTTCTCCTCTGGTTGCCAATCTACCAGCCACTCCTTTCTCTTTCAAACATAACCCCAATGTTATTAATAAAAGCCCCCCTCTCCCACATTGCTTGAATGTCTCAGGAAGTTGACCCTATTTTCAACTCAAGCCAATCATAGTACCTCTAATCCCATTGTAAGTGATTGGTTCCAAAGTTCAGGCTTCAGCCAATAATTGTATGGTATTACTCCAGAGCCTGCTGTTGGACCAGGGATGGGCACATGAGACAAACTAGTCTAAGTAGACTGAATGAGAACTGTTGTCCAACAGTTGAAAAAGAGATTTTTTAATGAGGAAGCATTTTGTTCCAGGACTGATGGTAGCCATCTTCTAACCAGAAGAAGAGTCAGTCTGAAGAAAAAGTGTCCACTCAGAGGCTGGAAGAGTTCAGAGAAGAGCAGAGAAATAGAGCTCCATGTCCATTGATGTCTTGTTGGCTCTTTGTTTTGTTTTTCGTTCTTGTTTTTTGTTTTTAATTATAAAAGAAACTAAATTTCCTTATTGTTTAAACTAGGTATACCATTGTTTCTGTCATTTCCAGGTAAAATGACTCTCACCAATAAAATACTCAAATATTGTTCCCATGGGTTAGTGAAGGTTGCCTCATGGAAACCTAAAGAAGTAGAACAAAGTCTCTACCCACCAGGGCTCTGCTTTAATTCATTAACGCTGCTCTTAAAGGATGTGCCCTTCACTGGACAGATTACCCTGGACACTGTGCAACTGCCAACTCCCAGGACTCACCACGGTGCCTTCCACAGACTCTATGCAATCATTTATTCAACTAATGCAGGTGGAGACCACATTAACATTTTCAGCAGACACATAACACTTGTCATATTAAGCTCAGATAAATTAAAACCCCTAGAACATTTTTTATATAAATTGATGTCAAAAGCTGCCTGTTTCCATCCTGTATCTGAGCTGTTGCATGTGTATGGAGTTTGCTTTTTAACGTTTTTACCCAAAGGCCTTGAGGTTTATTGCTATTCAGTCATACCTAGGGGTTCCAGCTTTGTTGACTGCAGCTCTGGTGAGATAATTTTTAGTTGTGGTTTCATCATTTGTCATGTCAGCTATTCTTCCTATTTTGGTATCAACTTCCAAAAAGGTAGACATTCCTTCTCTATCTTCCTATGAATCAAATAGCAAAGCATTGACTGAAATAGCAGCCATAAGAGAAAACGGTTCACTGGAGTATTTGCCAAGAGTAACCACTCTATCCCTTTCTGTGCATTCCTGACTTGGAAGGTAAATTAAAAACTCTTGCCTTTTCAGAAAAGGCTGGTTCATAACTTCTGCCACTTCTAGTCCACTTCCTCTACTTCTACCCATGATTGGTGATTAGTGAATTGTGGAGAAGACCCTAGAAATCCTGCCTGAGTCCTCTCTGAGTTCTTTGAAGTTGCCTCTACTCTAGGAAACTCTTCTCCTCCATCAAACACCAAGTTGTCTCCCCAGGGGAGGCCCACAGTGGCCCAGCCATGCCATGACTGGATAGGGTTGCAATATTAGGAATTTTTAGTGGACATTGGTGTTCTTATATCAGTTTTACCCAAAACAAGGGCGTAGGGTTTTTTTTTTTCTCTGTTGGGTTGATACCTACATGCATTTATCCATTGCTTCTGAATCTGGATAGATAAGAACAATTTGTTATTAACTGCCTGTTCCCAAACAAAGCTCAATTAAAGGTTTTCTTGTTTGTTTGTCTGTTTGTTTGTGTATTTTACTTTTTGAGTAATCTCTGCACCCAATGTGAGGCTTGAACTCACAACCTTGAGATTAAGAGTTTCATGCTGACTGAGCCAGGCAGGTGCCCAAAACAAAGCTCAATATTAAACAACATTCTACATTTTATTGTTAAAGGGCACTAATTCCATCGTGATGGCTATACCTTCATGACCTAATTACCACCCAAAGGCCCCATATCTTAAGACTATTGCACTGGGGATTAGGGTTTCAACATATGAATTTTGGAGAGTACACAAACACTCAATGCATAGCAATTATTATTTTCTTTTAAAAACCTGAATTAGGGACGCCTGGGTGGCTCAGTTGGTTAAGCGGCTGGCTTCGGCTCAGGTCATGATCCCCGCGTCCTGGGATTGAGTCCCGTGTCGGGCTCCTTGCTCCGCAGGGAGCCTGCTTCTCCCTCTACCATTTTGTCTGCCTGTGCTCACTCTCTCTCTCTCTCTCTCTCTCTCTCTCTCCCTGACAAATAAATAAATAAAATCTTTTAAAAATAAATAAATAAATAAATAAAAACCATGAATTATCTGCTGTTTAGTAAAATCTAGATGCATATTAAAATGAATTAGCCTTCAAGTAAAACATTTATATTTTCCATGATTCCCACTTTTCTTCCTAATAATCAAACTACTTCTCCATATCTCTCTTTTGAAGCCACTCCCATGAACCACAATTCCTCTAAGATTTCTGTGGCTGTGAAAGGGCATTTGGATTTCTTTCAGTACCTTAGAACATAATTCCCAAGGTCCAGAGTCTTGAACTCATAAAAACCAAATAAGTGAACTTCTACCAGATATTGTTTCTTGAGAAAATTAAACAAACCATAGCAATTGTCACTCCAAGTTGTCAACTGTCTATGAGAGACTCAGAGATCCATGGTTGGTAACAATTTGGTACTTTGTTGGCCATCTGGCTCTGGCCCACTCTCATAATGGTAAGTGGCATTAGTTTGCCTAGCTGGTGACAGCCTAGTCATCTGCCCAACATCCCCATCTCAACTGTGTGTTCTGCATGTACTCTTTTATCTCTTCATGGTGATTACAACTGTTCTGTCTTTATGAAAAGGATGCTGAAAAAAAGTGATTTCCTGTTGTTATGATGGAAGTAAGAAAGGTCTAAAGAAAAGATGACATTCTTGAGTTTAAAAGTTTATAGAGGTCTTCTCTCAAATGTCCCATGAGTGCCAGTGAACTCATTTACTTTGGTGGTGTGATAGCTTATTGAAATATTGATTTGTATTGTACTCCAGTATTTTCTTCTCTCTTCATTTCAAGAAGATAGGTCATTGGTTGGCTGAATAGGAAGCTGTTTTTGGAATAATTTTATTTCCTATCTTCTGGGAAAAACTGAACATGTTGAAAAGGTTATACTAAGAATTTGAGAGAAAGATTAGAGAGGAAAGAGAAAGAGATTTTCCCCAGACAGAGAAGGGTTAGGATTTGATGGGGTTGTGATGCCCTTTACTAGGAGAAGTAGCAAGACCTCAAGACCTTCTAGCCTCACTGAATTCTGCTGCAAAAGAGAGAACTCTGGCTTCTATGGATCATGTGGCGGGTGAACAGAGAGAACAACAGAAAAAATGACATGGCCTGATAATTGGATATTTTGGTAGAGATTGCTAAATTTCATCAATATCTACTTCACCTGTCCTTCCTGGGTACACAGGTCAATTCTACTTCTCTGCCAGTCCCTTTGCATTTATTTAAGCAGAGCCAAGTGCCTAAGTTGGCTGAAGTAACAGGCACCACTTTTAGGCCCAGCCCTTAAAGATGTCTTCATAATCTCTCCATTACCACCTTAAATCACCTTCTGGTCTGAATGGCAGAAGCAAAGGACTGCAAATCCCCAAGGATGATTGGAATATCCCACGAGAGAAGGATTCCTGAGCTACCATTTAACACGAGCTGCCCAGCATGGCTTCCTGACTAAGAATATCCATGTTGGACTTCACGTGACTAAGAGACAAACTTATTAAGACACTATGATCTGGAGTTCTTTTACACAATAACTGGCTTTAATTGCCTTGCCTAATTCAGATGTCGAGTCCCTCTTTCCCATGCAACACATGCCTCCCAGAGCCTTACCCTTGGAATAGAGTGGGACACCCAAGTAACAGCTGAGATAGAGCTGTTTGCTGGCTCAGTGGGATCCCAAGAGCTGCATTTTGTTTGATTTAAAGATAATACATTACTTTGAAATAAGACTTGACATTGTAGACCAAGAGTTTTATCTCATTTTTCCATTTGAATTCCCTTTTCTTCCTGGAAAAGACATAAATTGAGTAATCTGGCCTCCCGACAGACAAGATTCCCCAGCACACTCCTAAGAGGGGTGCTCCCTGCCAAGGTAGGCATCAGCTTTCTGGCCTCCCACCCCATCCTTTTATTTTCAGCCCTTTGAGCTCCTTCGAGGGTACGGGCGTGAACCTTAGAGGTCTGGACAGCAAAGAGTTATGCCTTTCTTTCAGGTCTTTTCCTTCTTCAATCAACTAATTAGATCAACATTTCAACTCGAGGCCGCTCTGCTGGTCTCTAGCTCACACCATCACCTGAAATACAGCCCGCCACACACATGCTTTTGACAGCAAGAGCCGCTCAGAACCTCTCCATGCCTCTATTCCAGGAATAATCCAAGGAAAGGGGTGGTACCTGTGAAAGCCCTGAGTGCTGAAGGCCTCTCTGTTGATCTGCTTCAAAAGAACAACTACCCTCAGTCTGCCTTTATTTTGCATTATAGCTCTTCTTTTTCAATGAAAAGTCCCTGCTCTCTATTCATTATAAAGAATAAAGAGCTTTTCAAGTGTGAGTTGCTCAACCCAGAAGGGAACAGAGCTATTTTTAAGAGGGTTTCATCTCTGAGCTGTTACACAGGCCAGCCTGCCAGCAGCAGAGGTCTTCCAGGGAGGCCCAAGGCAATCGCAGCCTCTCCTCAGGAGGGGATATTCAAGAAGGAAGCTCCTGGGGCAGAAACGTTCTAGTTCTCTGGCCCACAGATAGCCCTGGTGCCTTCACACCTGGCTCCTCTAGGCAGAACCTCACAAGGGGGTCGGGGGAGTATTTTTTATTCTCACCCATTTGAGGTTTGCCTGCTGCCTTAGGTTTCTCACATCTACTTCCTCCAAATAGGAAACAATCTGCTTGATTCTCATCCAGGAGCACTGAGAGGAGGGGGGGGCGCCTTTATGTCCTCTCCTATCTTCGTCAAACCATATGCAACTGGCAGCCACCACACTTCTCTCTGTGGGAAGAGGATAATCAGAGCTGGATTCCTGAATGAAAGGAGGAACATGCAGAGTCGCCTGCCTCCTGTCCAATGGTAGTGGAATCTTTGTGGCCTGACTCAGTCCGGAGCTCATCTGAAGTCCGTGCCTTTGAGGGATTGGGATGGGCTGTCAGATTCAGAGTTAGAGGGACCTGGGTTCAAGTCTCACCTCTTGGGCCTCTGTTCTTTTAGGGTAAATGAAGATAACAGTACCATCCTCTCAGAGGTACTGTAGGGAGGATTACCCATCCCGCAGTGTCACATCTATGTTCATCAGTGATCTGAGGGCTGGCAAGATATACTCTCTAGATTCTTTCAAGAGCCAAAAATGGTGCCACTGGATGAAGAAGAGATATTGACAATTTGATGGAACTAACAATTCAGGAGACTTGAGATGACCTTCTATTCTCCCATTCCTTTAGGCATCTCCAACAGAGAGAAGGGGTAGGGAATTGAAACTATTCCATTGTTCTGGTAGCTTTGGGGAGTAAAAGAAATGTGTGTATACTAAATGGTGGGAGGGGACCAAAATGTCAACTAATTTCATACAAAGAACGGCTAAAAGAAATAGAGAAACTTTTTTCATTGTAATATACCTTGCACCATGAAGGTACAGAGCTTATAAAGATACATTTCAGTGATTTTTAAAAGGAAATATAATAGCCAGAAAAATACAGGCTGATTGGACCAAAAGGTAAAGATAGTGTAAATATATACATATGGTAAGGTTGTACTGTTACAAAGATGGGGCAACCACTTAGGCTCTGAGCTTCCAGTAAGCCAAAGCAGAAAGGGAAATATTATGTTACCAAATGTATATCTTTCATGAGGAACCCCCTACTGCTACCAGTTCCTCATCCTTTTTTATCATGAGATTCATAAGCATGGATAATTATCTTCAGGAAGAGAATACTTAGGGAGTTTCACTACGGCCTCTTTCAAGTGTTTGATGGGCTGCCAAGTACAAAAAGGAAAGATTGCTTTGGGTAATTCCAAACCACAAAACTAGAATCAATGAGTGTAAGTTAAAGGGAACAGATTTTGGTTAAAAATAAAGAACTTTCTAACAATTAGAGTTGTCCATAAATGGAATGAGCTGTCTGGCAAAGAAGTGAGCTCCCTGTTACTGGAAGTGATCAAACAGAGGCTGGCTAACCATCTGTTAAGGATAAAAAGGATTTGTACATAATGAGAGAATTATGCAACAACATAATACAAGGCTCTTCATGACAGTTTTATTTATAATAGTGGGAAAGAAAATAGAATCAACCTAAATGTCCAACAATAGGGGATTAGATTATTATGGTACTCTCCTATGACTTTTTTTTTTTAAACAGATTTTACAGATGTTAAAAATCAATAAAATGATGACATGGGAAATGCTTGTAATCTATTACTAAGTGGAAAAAAACAGGCTACTGCAGCATATATTGTGTGATGCCATTTTGTAAAAAAATATTTGTGTATGGAAGAATAACACTAAAAAGGACATATGTGAAAACATTAATAGTGATAACCATTGGTGTTTGAATTATGTGTGATTTTCCTCCTCTGGGTTTCTCAGGATTTTCCAAGTTTTCTATGTTGAGCACCTACCACTTATGTAACCAGGAAAAAAAAGTAAGAAGAAAAAACCCCAAAGAGTCTCTTATTAACTAGTAGCTTCAATTAGATGATCCCTGCAGTTTTTCAAACCTAAGGTTCTATGATTTTTATTTTAAACTTAGGTTGATTGTTTTTCTCATATAATAACTTATCTTTTAAAAAGGTTTTAATCAAATATAAACACACTCCTACCAAAAAAAGGTTGGCTTAAATTATAAAGTTTTTGGTAAAATCGAATGCATTTCTGACTGCTATGGCCATTTTCATCTGAAGTCTCTTTTGAAGATACATGGGATATCAATGGAAAAGTCTGACCAGTAGAATAGAAAGAGCTTACGATTTGGAATTGGACACCACTGGGTCTCAAATTGACTCCACTACTAACCAGACTTAGTTTCCTTAACTTGAATATAGGATAATAATAATAATAATAATAATAATGATAGCTAAGATCTACAGAAGGTTCATTATGTGCCAGACACTGGTTCAGTGCTTCATATGCAATGGAATCTTCAATAAAATCCTCCGAGGTGAATTCTATTCTCCTTATTTTTCAGATGATAAAACTAAAGCACAGAGAATTTCCATAGCTTGCCAAGATCAGACAGCTCTAAGTGATGGAACACAAATTCAACCTCAGGCAGTCTAACCTTGGGAACCATAGTGTTAACCACTGTACTATTCCACCTTGTAGAGTTGTAGAAGAAGTAATTAAATTAACATACTTAAAGCGCCTACCAGAAAAATAGGCAGTCAGGGTGTTAAGTTTTTCCCTAAACTTTTCCATAGCTATTCGGCCCTAGAAAGACTTTTGATTATCTTCTCCAAGAATGCATTCAATGAACACACTGGAGAAATGCGTCTCTGTGGTAAGCAGTCTTACAACAAGTTCATTATCAATGGCATTCATGTCAAACTCAGAGATATTAGAAATCATGTCCCACAGGATTCCATTCTGGGACTGATTCTTTAATATTTCATCAATGATTTACATGGATAGAACAGAAAATAAGCTCCTAGAGCTGACAGATGATACATGCTGTTAGCAGATGACACCCATCGTCAGTTAGGAGGGCTAGCATCCAGGACAGGATTAGAATTCCAAATGGTCTGGCAAGATGGAGAAGAGGTGGAGGCAAAAAGAATGAACTTCATTAGCAACTCGCACAGAGTAATACATTTATTAAGAGGGAAAACATTATATCGGCATATCAAGGGCAATGACTAGCAGTGAGTAATCATTGCTGGAAAGAGTTAATGGTTAAAGTTGCTCATAAGCTGGAAATGAGACAGAGAATCAAGTATGATTCTGGAAATGTACTGAAAAAATAAGACTATGTTGGAGTAAATCAATTTTCCCCCGTTATATACCATATTTTAAACACTCTTGAATTCTGTGTTTTTTCCTTCAGTATTGTTCTGGACACCCTGGAAAAGGTATACAAAAAGCAAAAGACATTTTTACCATTATAAAACACAACCTGGGGAAATAGTGAAGGAGCTGAGATCTTTTAGTTGAAGAAGACAAGTCAGTTGCTGACAATTGATTTGAAAATTGCTTACTGAGCAGCATCTATGTCCCAGCCTTCGTGCTGGGTCCTGGGAGACAGAGAGAATCAAGATCTGGTTTCTGCCCTTGAGAAGCTCAGAGACAAGAAGACAATCACTCTTAAGTTACAAAGATGGTTATTTAGAACTCTGATATTTGGGTCGTTCCTGGCTAACTCCTATGCATCTCTTTCTTTTATTTCCTCTTTCTTCCCTCATTTCCTCTTCTTTTCTTTTTTTCCTTCCCTTCCCTCGATGTTAGGTCTGTGACTGGAGCCCTCTAGCATGGCAGGTTAGCTAGGTATATTCAATAGGGTCTCATCTGAGACTTGGACAGGATACTAATCCCTTCTCTTCTTATGTTTCAAAATATTTCTATAAATGTATCTTTCATCCTCCACACACTTCCAAAACAATTGCAGGCAATGAAGCAAGACTGGGAGAGAGAAAAAAAGTAGGTCCCCGGATGCAAAATAGATCAGTTTGGCTGGAGAGAATGCTAGAGTAGATATATTATGAATTTTATAATATTAAGGAATTTGAACATTCTCTTACTGATAACAGAAAGTCAATGAAAGTTTGTGGAAAAGGGGGTGACAAGATCAACTTGTGTTTTAGAAAGAGTAACTTATTGCAGTAGACAGAATGGGTTGGAAGGGGACTGGCTGGAGGAGGGGTCTTGTTAGAAGGTATTATTAACCAATAAAAAATAACCAGAATTAGACAATAGAATTAAAAGAGATAGAAGATATGTGGATATGAGAGACACTAGACAAGAAAAATAATTAAGATTTCATGCCTAAGTAAATATGAGTACCAAGGGAGAGAGAGAATTTGAAAACAACTCCTAGATAGTAGATAAGGAGTTTGGGAAATGAAAATGTACCAAAATGGGGCAGTGGGAAAGTGAAATGTTCTGTGGCAAGGGACTCATAATGGGTTCGGGGCCAGATATGTTGTCTTTTTGTTGATGGAATATATAAATAAAAACCATATATCCAACAGGGAGCTAGGAATAGATTTTCTAGAAGATCATCCTCACAGAGGTAATAGTGTGTTTTGGACACCTCCACCTGTATATCCCACTGACACATCACACTGCATGCCCAAGACTAAACTCTACTGTCATTCACAAACACAAAATTTAATTTGTGTTTCTCCTCCAGGTTAATTATGCTTTTAAATATCCAGGCTACCAAAATCAGAGTCATTTCTGGCACCTTCGTCTCCCATCCTTCCTGGTCCCATAAGCAACTAGCCACTAAAACAATTAATTCTAAAAGCAAAATACGTTGTATATCAATTCCTAGTGACATAGTTAATGCTCGCATGATTTGTTCCCTTAACTAGAACACAGTTTATAGCAGGTTTTCTTGCCACACGAGTCTGTATTTTTCCACTGGCTACAGAATGAAATTCAAAGTCTTCCAGGAATGAACATACCTGACCAGCCTAATCACTGAGAATATCTATACATACCCAACATGAAAACCCCATCAGTTTCCTTGCCTTACTTTAATGATGCCAGACATTTCTATGCCTGATGTACATTTATGGATGATGTTCCATTATTTGGAATAATTTTTTCTACTTAAGGAGAATAGCTTTCAAGTTCTGAGTTCCATGCTAGTCCCAATGTGAAGGTTTCTCTAATCTCCCATTGCTTGTCTCTCTTCACTCGTGTTGCTTTTTTTGAAAGCAAGAGTCTGACCAGGGAGGTGAAATTAGACATGGGAAGAAGCAAAAAATACAATAAAAGTCTAACCAAAGGACTGATGGACACAGAGAAGGGAAAATTTCAAGGTAAAATGACAGTCTTGGCTAACCCTGTTTCACTGGAGAGAATTACTGTCTCAAAAAAAGGAAAGGAAAGAAGGAAAGGAAAGGAAAGGAAAGGAAAGGAAAGGAAAGGAAAGGAAAAAGAAAAATATTAATTTGGCTTTGAGCATGTTTGAGTTGAGAGACTGGCACTGAACCCAAGTCAAGCTGATAGGTGAAAAGCCTTACAGAAATGAAAAGGGTCGTTGAGGCTAGAGAAAACCATTTGGAAGTTATATGCACAGAGATGATACCTGATGTGTGGGAATAAATAAATAAAGGAGTCCATTAGGGAAAATGTTGTTCTGAGGATAGAGCTACAAACACATTACTGGAGTTCCAGCCAGGATGACAACGAAGGATACACCAAATATATAACTGTTTATAGAGCAATTCCTCCTGAAGAAGGTAGATGAAAAAGAGAACAAAGAGAGAATGAATGGCAAGAGAGACAGAGACAGGCTAAAAAAGGGAAACTCCGCCTGCCCACTTGGTGAACTGTAGTCAGGAGAGATAGTACTGAGGAACCATGAGCAGATTCATCTGTGCTGGAGCTCAGAAAAAAAAAAAAAACAAACAACAATAATAAAAAAACATGGTTTAAAAGGGTGACTGGAATATAAAGTCTGTGGTGGTGAGTGCCACAGTTTACATTTGTTCTCTACCTCAATAGTACAGAGAGGAGCAGGGGTCCAGTGTCCAGAGCCAGCCTGCCACCTCAGCAGGCCCTAGCCCCCTTGGCCCACACCAGCTTCAAATGCTATAGGGCACAGGAAAAAAGGTGTACTTTAAAAGAGCAACTAGAACATAGAAGAACTAACCCTAGAGCCCTGCCAAATGGTAAGGGGCTGCTGGGACTCTCTCTAGGCCAGAGGGGCTGGCAAGCATCATGGTTTACATTCCTCCTCCACCTGGGATGGGAGCAGGGTGCCAGATGTGAGAGCCAGGCTACCATATCAGTGACACCCTGGTACCTAGCCTACACCAGTCCCAGCTGTCCCACCAAGGCAGCCCAAGCTTACTGGGACATCCTTGGTTAGCCATCACTATGACTCTGGCCATCTTGCCAAGGTGACACACATACAAAGTACACCCAGAATACTCTAGGCCAACACCATTTCAACTCTAGATGACTTGCTGGGCCACCCCCCAAAACAGAGCACCCCAGGATCCCATGGCCATGCTTGTCTCAGCTCTAGCTCCCCTGTCAGGGCACCCCCTGCACAGAGTGCCTCAGGATCCCCTGGCCCATATCCCACCTTGGCTCCAGTCTTTCTGCTAGGGAGCCCCTGTGTGGAGTACCCTAGGGTACCCTGGCCCACACATGCCTCAGATTTAGCTGCCCTGCCAGTCACCCCTGCATGAAACACCCCGGGACAGCCCCATTTGTACCCACATGAGCTTCAGCTGTCATTCCAGCATGCCCTCGACACAGAGAGCCTCAATCAGTTCCCACTGAGGCTCCAGTCATCCTAGGAAGCCCCAGCACAGAGTGCCCCAGGACCCTGAGCCATGCCAGCCACAGCTCCAGCCAGCCAAAGTCACCTGGCACACATAGTTTACAAAGGGGTTGATCATACACAAGATCATTTTTTCAAGTTTAGGAGAAGTAGCTGTTCCATTCATAGAAACAAACAGAAAGTTGAGCAAGATGAGGAGAGGAATATGCTTTAAATGAAAGAACAAGACAGAACCTCAGAATAAGTACTGAATGAGACAGTAATAAGCAATCTACCTGATAAATAGTTCAAAGTAATGGCTATGTAGGTGCTCAATAGACTAGAGAGAAAAGTGGGTGAACTCCCTGAGAACTTCAACAAAGAGATAGAAAGTATAAGAAAGAGCCAATCAAAGTTGAAGAATATAGTAATTGAAATGAAAAATATACTAGAGGGAATCAACAGTAGATAAGAGGATGCAGAAGAGCAGACCACAATCTGGAAGATAGGGTAATTGAAAGCCCCCAAGCTGAACAGGAAACAGGAAAAAGAACTTTTAAAAAGATGATAGATTAAGGGATGTCTTGGACAACATCTACTGCATCAAACTGTTGCATTATAGGGATCCCATAATCCCTATGAAGGAGAAGAGAATAAGGGGGCAGAAAACTTATTTGAAGAAACGATACCTGAAAACTTCCCTAATCTGAGGAAGGAAGTAGACATCCAGGTTCAGGAAGCACAGAGAGTTCCAAACAAGATGAACCCAAGGGGGTCCGCACTGTGATACATAATAATTAAAATGTCAAAGTTTCAAAATAAAAATGCCAATTCCTCACATAGAAATATAAAATTAAAAGCTCCGAGAGTAGGCATCAAAATCTGCATTAAACAACAAGCTCTCTGTGTGACCTTACACTTACTAAAGTTTTTAAAGAGCTACTTGATATTAGAATGACATTTTTTTTTAAAGAATGACATTTTAAATTCCTTAAGGTTGCTTAATGTGTGTGCCAATATAATGAAGTATGTGTCTGTATGGTGGGGGTAGGGAGTGATGGATGGAGTACAGAAGAGTGCTGAAGTTCGACAAACATGGTAGTCTGGGAACTGGTTATGAAAACGAGAGTTTTTTTGAGGGTGGAGAGTGTGGTGAACAGCTAGGATGACAGAGGGAAGGTACTGGCGACTGAGATGTCTTCCTTGAATGAGTGCTTGATGCCTGTGGTCCACAACACAAGTCTCTCTGTAAAATAAACCCTGTTATGGTGATAGTTTTCAAAGACTATTATGATAAATAAACTAGATAGGCAAACATAGAATGTAAAACATGTATTTATATTTGACCAGTTCCTAAAAGATAAAAGTTGACATTTTTAGGAAAATGATATCATTTTAAAACTCAAATAATGCTTGACTCATTATTTTGGATAATCTTTATCACTACTGATCCTTCTCAAACTTTAACTTAACAAGCTAAAACTACTAAGTTAAATAATTTTATTTTCTTTTAAAGATTTTATTTATTTATTTGAGAGAGAGAGAATGAGAAAGAGAGCATGAGAAGGGGGAGGGTCAGAGGGAGAAGCAGACTCCCTGCTGAACAGGGAGCCTGAGGCGGAACTCAATCCCAGGACTCCAGGATCATGACCCAAGCTGAAGGCAGTCACCTAATCAACTGAGCTACCCAGGCACCCACAAGTTAAACAATTTCAATAACTAGCAGTTTATCTAGTTTCTTGAATTTCTTAGCCTCAGTACACATTAGTCTTAGGAATTCTCTCTTCAGAAAGATAAATAAGCTTTACATATAGACAATATATAGTAAAAGCTTTCTACTCTATAAAAATAGTTGCCACCAATTGTAAGCTTATCTATTACAGAGAATGTTTATGAGGAAAAAAGAAAAATAATAAACATGTCTGTCACCATTAAATATTTCTTCGTGTGCTTTGTGACTCCCTCCCTCTCATCCCTCTTCACCTTCTACTTGGTTCCAAGGTGATCACGGACTCTGCTGTGGTCATTGTAGATCAGCTTGCATTTTCTGGAATTTTGTGTAAATGCAATCAAACAGTATGTATGTGCTCTTGTTTTTGTCTGACTTCTTTCACTCAGCATATTATTTTGAGATTTATGCAGACTGTAGTGTTTGTAAATAATTCATCCATTTTTATTGTTGAGTTGTATTCCTTTGTGTGACCATACATTTATGTTAACCCATTCACCTATTGATGGACTTGTTAACTCTTTCCAGTTTGGGGCTATTACGAAGAAAGCTGCCATGAACATTAAAACACACACACACACACACACACACACACACACACACACACACACACACAAGTTACTCATTTCGTGTATATATATTTTTAAAGATTTTATTTATTTGTCAGAGAGAGAGAAAGAGAGAGAGAGAGCATGCACACAAGCAGGGAGAGTGGCAGAGGGAGAGGCAGGCTCCTTGCAGAGCAGGGAGGCCAATGTGGGCCTTGATCCCAGGACCCTGGATGCACGACCTGAGCTGAAGGCAGATGCTTAATGGACTGAGTCACCACATCCCATGATACTTGTTCTAAGATGAGAGGAGAAATTCTGAGTAGCAAAAGAACTAGACAAAGTTTGGCCACTGAGGTGAACTTACATATTTTAGTTTTCCTAGAAGGTGATTTTTTTGGTCTTTAATCTTTTATCGGAAACTTCCAATTTCTGAGATGCTGTACTTGCGATTTCAGGAAACTGCTCGATATGGTCCTTTTTGATTCTAAGTTTTGAAATTTAGTCACTTTTCTTTCAAAAGAGGTATTCCATTCATATATGAGGGTATCTAACCAAAAAACAACCACCAAGTATCAGGACATAGAATTTAAAGAGAAGTGAATTAGTAAGGTCTGTTTCACGTGATCTATTAACATCTTGGGGTGGGATGAGGGGCTGGAATAAGTTGTGTTAAAATGGATTCAATTTGACCAAATTACAGATTTTTGAAAGAACTTTCCTTTCGCACGGCCATTCTTTGTCGTTTTTAGAGGAATTTACTGAAATAAAAATATTGTAAAAATGCATATTTGTTGGACACCTGGGTGGCTCAGTCCGGTTAAGCATGTGTCTTTGGCTCAGGTCATGATCCCAAGGTCCTGAGATCGAGTCCCACATCGGGCTCCTTGCTCAGCAGGGACCTTGCCTCTCCCTCTGTCTGTTGCTACGCCCCCTGCTTGTGTTCTCTCTCTCTCTCTCTACCCCTGATAAATAAATAAATAAAAACTTAAAAAATACATGCTTGTAAAAATAATCCAAACAACCCATCAATATAGAAGTAAAGAGAAAACCCCTGTCATAATAAGCAAGTTGGCCTGTACCCTTATAGACTTTGCAGAATACATACACAATCATGTGTATATGCAAAGGTATACACATATACCTTTTTCTGCATGTCACTTGTCCAACTTCCACCATCTCATTCCCACTAAAAACAACAAGCTACAGCAATTAACAATTACATTAATAAAGGTTACATTTTTACAGGACACCCACACATGTTGCATCTCACATGTATTATATCCTGATCCTTATTCCAATGAGGAAAAATAAGCAAGAAGGAGATCAGTGGTGTCATTTTATAGGCAATGTCTCCTTTACGCAAATTCTCAAAGCTACTTGTTCTGAACAAGTTGTAACTGGACTTGGGTCCTCTGCACCAAACAACATGTTTCTTTTCTACAGCATACTGTTCCCCACAGTGGGATTTCCACATCTGAGTCTTCCCAACCTCAGCTACAGTATCCTACAGAGTATGTCAACTCAAAATTGGACTAGATATGATTTTGAACATCACCATGTATTTGTCTAGTAGTTTTCTTTAGATAGGAAAAGAGTGGCCTTCTAAGTTTGATCTACCAAGTATCTCGATTACATCTCGAAGTGATGCCAATGGGGGGTACAAGGAAAACTCTACAGGACCCCGCACTGATGCCTCTGCATGTAATCCATCTTCATCGGTAAGTATGTCTGGCAACGGCAAATCTACTGTCGAACACTGTCAAAACAAGATAACAAGCCCAAAGTGGAGTCACTTATGCTAAGTGCCACATCACCAAACGGAGACTTAATTCTAGTTTCAGCTGTTCCAGAAATGATATCTTAAACCAGTCAATCAGGAACCGCCTGGTCAACACTAGTTAGGGTAATCCTGCCTGGTAGAGCCCCAGCCCTTAAAGAAAAGTAACCTTGCAATAACCAACCCACGTTTTTGCCTGGTGAAAAAGGCAAAGAAGACCTGTTTCCCTCAGCCTGTAAAAGGCTATCATTTCGTACAGCTCCTGGGAGCTCCATTCTGTCTGCTAGACTGGATGCTGCCTGATTTGAATTTATTTTTGCCCAAATAAGCTCTTAAAATTTTTCCTATGCCTAAGTTGATCTTTTTTTTTTTTTTTTTTTTTTTAGAGAGAGAGAGAGGTAGGTCACAGTAGGCAGAGAGGCAGGCAGAGAGAGAGGGGGAAGCAGGCTCCCCACCGAACGGAGAGCCCGATGTGGGGCTCGATCCCAGGACCCCGAGACCATGACCTGAGCTGAAGGCAGAGGCTTAAACCACTGAGCCACCCAGGTGCCCCCTAAGTTGATCTCTTAACAGCTCTAGCAAAGGGAAGCTTGTGGGAGAGAGACAGGAGGTAGAATAGGGGAAAGAGCACTGATGTATTTCATTTCTGAGAAACATTGTTTCACCCCACGTCTTAATACTTAGTAAGAGGCAATCATTTTACAAATCCATGGATCTTTGATTTGGTAAATAGCGCTAAATGAGGATTCACTGAAGCTAGATTCTTTTTTTTTTCTTTAAAGATTGTATTTATTTATTTGACTACCACAAGTAGGCAGAGAGGCAGGCAGAGAGAGAGAGAGAAGCAGGCTCCCTGCTGAGCAGAGACCCCCCCCCCACCCCACCCCCCGACCAATGCGGGGCTTGATCCCAGGACCTTGAGATCATGGCCTGAGGAGAAGGCAGAGGCTTAACCCACTGAGCCACCCAGGCGCCCCCTGAAACTAGATTCTTGACGAAATTCTGGTACTTCCCCATTTGGGGAAGGTCATTTAATTCCCCAGTGTTGTGAGCAAGAGGTGACAGATGTAAAGCTCACTACAGGCTACACGGGAGTTGCTTTTAATACTGACTAACATTTGTGGAGGGTTTACCCTATTCCAGTTACTGTTCTTAGCACAGTGAGAGGATTTTCTCATTTAATCCTCATAGCAAACCTCTTAGGAAAGTCCTATAAATATCCCAGTTTTAGAGATGAGCAAAGTGAGATTTCGAAAGTTCAAATGAATATAGCTATAGGTTAAAACTGGTACGTGGCAGAGCTGGGAGTTGAGCAAGGAAGTATGAGGCCAGAGGCTCCCCCACTAACCCCAATACTATTGACCTACTTGCTAGCTATGAGTTCACATCCTTGTCCTTTCATTTTCCTTCTTCCTATTCTATTCCTCCACAGGTTTTCTAGCTGATCTTGATTTATTATAAACTCAGATGCCTTCAGGATTATAAACATAGAACTGGTGAGGGATGGTAAGTGTTAGGGATGGTAAGCAATATGATTCTGAGCCTGCGTGCGTGTGTGCGTGTGCGCCTGCACACACACACACACACACATACACACATATACACACACATAACACACACACTGTGTACCACATACCATGTTGACTTTTGGATTACCTTTTGCACAGACACACACACGCGCACACACACTGTGTACCACATACCATGTTGACTTTTGGATTACCTTTTGCACACACACACGCATATTAAACAACACATCAAATAAAACTGAAAATAAAATAAAACAAAACAACCCTGGACTGACTTTTTCAAAACTAATACAAATTAAATTTAGTAGGCCTCTTGGAGGGTCCAAAAAAAAAAAAAAAATGTTGATTTCAGCTTGCTAGTCTGAGAACTTCCATTAAGTCTGCAAGTAACAGTATCTATTCCGGATGGATTAGAGCAACACCTGCAAAAACTTCAGTAAAGCTAAAGGAGATGCTGAAGTGGAGGAGAAGGTAACCCAGAGTGGATCTACAATTTCCTAAAGAGAAGGTCTCCAAAATGGCATTTTTATGGAGCCCTTCCTATCAAAAAACAGGGACTTTCTTTTGTTTCATGCATCTTTACGTTATACCATTTCTAAGAAGGACTAGAGGTCCTATTGTACAGATTACTCAATTAAAGCTCTAGGGTGTGAGTATAACTTGCCTAAGTCTTTTCCAGTACGCTAGCTAGCTGGGGTCAGAGGGCGGATGTATCCTGAAGCCGATGAAGATCCTTAGTTTTTTCCCAAAGCCCACAATCTGATTTTATTCATAGTTTTACGTTCTTTTTCTTAAAGAGAGCCCTCCCAGCTGTTTAAACATCAGACCCCCAAAACATAGATCCATACTGTAGGGGAGTCAAGGGCTGTGCTAACCGCTATCTTGAGCAAGGTGCCCTCTGACTCCAGCTCCCTCCCAGGTGAGGAGAAAGCTGCGAACCCCACGTTCTCTGGCCAGCTCCGGTAATGTGGACTTGATACATCCTGGAGTTCTCCTGGGAGAAGCATCTACCTCTCCTCCGCTGGTTCACCATGCGGAGACATCGTTGACGCTATTTCGGCGGGCAGCTGTGGATTTCCTAGTAATTGCGAGGTTGCCCCTAGCCGGCAGGAAATGAGCCCCTAGCTGGCAGGAAATGAGATGCCAAAAGGAAGGGGGAGTGGATCTCTTCCAGACCTTTACAGCTCTCAGATTCTACTGAACCAGTAGCCAAAACCCTCTTTAGCATCTGAAAGGGAAGGCAATTGTATGGCTAAGCCTCTCTCTACCACCTCCAGACTTTTCTCAGCCTGAGAACAAAGGGAGAAAAGCAAACAGCACTTCACACTCTTATTCAGGGGAGGTTAAAAGAGACCTCCCACTATACAAAAGTCCTTCTAAAGGTCAGTTTGGGAGTGTATTGAGGAGGGCGCTGGCCAGGGAATGAAATGTTTACCATCACTCTTCAGCCCACAGCTGACTCTGTTTTTCTCTCAGCACGTGCACGGGGTACATCTGTCAGAATTGGACATTTTCATCCCCAGTTCCCTTGCTGGTGGTCAAATTATACTTCCTTGGCCCTCCTCAATCTTTTTCGGATTCTGAATTCCCGTGGAACTAAGGAGGCAGGGTTACCCTGGGCCAGGACACCCCCCTGGGGATGGTTATTCATTCATTCATTCATTCATAGTCATTGAGTCAACAGCGACTGGCTGAGTATGTGACCTGTATCCAGCACTGTGCTAGGTGCCAGAAAGACTCGAGGATGCGGGAGCTGATGCGCTTGTCTTAGAGCTGCCGTTCCGTGGGGAAAGCCTGCCATTACACAATGAAGCACATGCTCCGTTTTTTAAGTACGACTGTGATAAATGACTGAAGGAGCACAGCATGCAAAGGGAGGTTAACATGAGAGTGGCTGACCTCCTGTGGGCTGTCCGGGCGGGTGGGGAGGGGGGCTTCCTTGAGGAAGTGAGAGGAGGACTCAATTATGTGCCAGGGCAGTTGAGATCATGCTGGCTGTTGCAGGCAAAAAGTCCCTGACTTGGAAAAAATTGGGCTGGGCACAGGAATTGGACGACTACATGTGGCTGGAGGCCAGAGGGCAAGCCAGAATGGGGCTGGAGATTTGGCAGGAGGGGAACTTCCGTTGGGCTTTGTATTCTGTAAGCTTTGCCTTCTATCTCCAAAGCAATTGGGGAAGGTGGGGGGGGGGGGCAGTTACAGGATTTGATAAGGGAAGTGACTTAGGAGGTTTGTAGGTCCAAATTCAGGGAGACCAATTAATAAGCTCTATCAAAAGTCAAGATAAGAAGTTCTCATATTTTAATAAATTGTCTGGGAATCCTGTTAAAAGGCAGATTCAGATCCAGAAGGTCTGGAGTGGAGCCTGAGACCACATTTATAACCCAGGTGCTCAGGTGCTGGTCTATACCAGAAACATTCTACTAGGAGTTTTAGATTAAGGCTCTTGTCATGCAGATGAAGAAAAGCAGACAAACTTGAGAGGGATTGTGTGGGAATTGTCACAGGTCTCTGACTTGGGCAACTCTAGTGGGAGTTGCATTCACGGAGACAGGATGCACCAGAAAAGAAAGAACAAGTTTGGGTGACAGGTGAAAAGCTCAGTTCTGGACGCGCTGAGTTTGATGTTTTAGGAATCTGTAAGGAGGCTATGTTACATATAAATCTGAAGCTCAAGAAAGAAGAGGAAGCTGGAGATACAAATTTAGGAGTTATCAATATGTAAATGGCAAATGAAACTATGAAAGTGGATGCTATCAGCATAGGCAGAGGGAATGCAGCAGGTGGCACGAACTTAAATTTGACCTGCTGTCCATCTGTTAGTCTTCTAAGTGTCTTGGGAAGACAAGAGGCCCAAGGTGAAGCAAGTATTTAATGACTGAGTGGGAAGGAGAAGCCAGCAAAACAATCTGAGACGAAAATGTCAAAGATAAAAGAAAAACCAAATTGTTATCCAACAACGTGGGGAATTCTTTCTCGCTGACTGAACAGCATTGAGACTGGGGGATGGCTTGAGATTCCAAAGGTAAACCCTGTCCATAGCCCCAGTGGCTGAGTCGTGGTTGACCTAACTAAACCAGACATAATCTCATTCGACTCTGCCTGAAGATTGGACCAGTAGTGGGCTCTGTCTGACCCATGAAAAAAAGGGCATGGTGGGGGGGCACTGAGTGGGGAATTCAAGGAAGGCATTTTGCTTTCCTATGAAAAAAGGACGAGAACGGGAAGAGCTTCATGGTGCCGCTACGCAAATCCCCCTTCTCTGCTGTGAACTCAGACATGGTGTCAGAGCAGTGTCAGGCATCCTAGGACTGAGAGGGATGAAATATGGGTGAAAACAGCTAAGCATAGCAGAATTAAAAATGAAAAAGTGTCCATGTTGCAGATGACACAGCTGAGCTGCTTAGCTGCCCTGGAACCACTTTCTTCTACTGGTTTCGTTAAGTGAGATGATAAATACTCGTACTCCTTAAGCCACAGTTGGGGCATTCTGTCACTTAGAGCTAAACCCACCTCCCGCTGTTAATTAGTGTATATCGTGTAGTGTAGACCGGGAGTTTAGGTGGATGTGGTTCAGATAGACACAGCGCTTCACTTCGGACATTTTGTGTGTTTCTCATCTGCAAAACGGAGATAATAATGGAATCTCCCCCAAGAACTCTCCTATACTGTTGGTGGGAGTGTAAATTAGCAAAACTACTTTGTAATTTGGCAGGATTTACTAAAACTGAAAATGCATGAAGCTTAAGGCCCAGGCATTCTACTTCTAGGTAAATCTTAGAGAGATTCCTGCCCAGTGCATTGAGTGACATGTACAAGTTTATTGGTTTGAAGCCCTTTCTGTAGTAGAAAGAAGTAACAACAGTCTAGATATCCGTCAGGGGGAAATACATAGGTAAATGATCGTATATCAATATGATAGTATACCACGGAACAGTTTAAACAGATGAACTAGCTCTCCCTATATATATCAACATGGATGGATCTCAGAAACATAATGCTGAATAAAAAAAGCAAATTGCAGAGTTAGACATGCAGTATGATCCATTTATATATATTTTAAAAGCAGACACTACACTACATATTTTTGTGGATCTGTAAGTCTATGGAGAATAGATTGGAACCACATACATTAGATACACTCGGGAATGAGGGATAAAGAAGATAAGAAAAAATAGGGGTCATGTCTAGACAGATGATTATATCATGCCAGTCACGGGAAAGAATGACTGACTGGATCAGTTCAGTTCTGTGCATCTGCAGTTCAACCTTAGAAACAAAATAAACCAAAACATAATAGTATCACTCTTCTAGGATGAATGACATTATAGCTCCGGGGCTCATAGTAAGGGCTTAACAAATGGTGGTCATCATTATTATTATGTCCACTTGCTGTGCTCTGACTTTTTGCTTTCCATAGGCTCTTTCTATTAGATCAATCTTAGAAAGTTGGGGGATTTGGTTGGCTGCTACTCTCTGCACCCAAATTTCCAATTCCCATTTACTGGGTTGAGAGTCATAACAGCAAAAGTCTTGGTTTGGGCCAGGGATTGATGTGCATGAAAGCTACTCTAATGGGTTAAAAAAAGAAAAAAAATGCCATAAAGCACACCCAGCGGCAGCTCCAACCTCCCAACATCCCAAATCATCCCAGAGACGGGAACACCTTGCTCTTGGGACTCCTTGCATTTTGCATACATAGCTCACTTAATCACAGCTGGATTGAGCAAAACAAGACACTGCTGGACATGTGAAAATTGGGAATTTCAAGAGAAAGACCTGGCTTCAACTTTTTCAACTGAATTGGGGTATTTTCACTGCCTTATACCTACCTACAGCTGCCATTGCCAAAGCTGAGGTTCCTGCTGCGTGCAGGGCTCACCTCCAGGTACAGTTTTGAACCGGTCATGCAAGCAACGGAAGAAGCTCTGGTTCACCGAGGTGGAAGAAGGAAGGTAGTAGAAGCATACATTATAGGTCGCAAAATTAAAGGAAATACTGCAAGCCAGGTCTTGGGAAGAAAGGAAAAGAGGAAGCTACAAGATCTTACTAAGGAATATATGTGTTTCTTTAGTCATGGCATGGGAATAGAACATTCCACCCACCTAGAGTCTCTGTCATTCTCCCTGAAGAGTCTGACTGGATTAGTTTGGGCTATATGCGGTGCCTTGTGATCAACAGTCCTTTTAAGACTCCATAGAGGGGCGCCTGGATGGCTCAGTGGGTTAAGCCTCTGCCTTCAGCTCGGGTCATGATCCCAGGGTCCTGGGATAGAGCCCTGCATTGGGCTCTCTGCTCAGTGGGGACCCTGCTTCCTCCCATCTCTCTCTGCCTGCCTCTCTGCCTACTTGTGATCTCTGTCTGTCAAATAAATAAATAAAACCTTTAAAAAAAAAAAAAGACTCCATAGAATTGGGAAGCAGTAGTCTCCCCCCTCAAAGACAAGCTGTTTCCAATACAAGGGGAAGGATGCCGGCCTAGCAAAAACAGCAAATGTCTGCTACACTGTTAAATGTAGTCTGCATCTAATTAGGAATTCCAAAGGTCACAGATAGAAAGATAACTTCATCATCAGCTTGTTTAGTGACCTGGGGAGCTTAACTTCACAATTCTCTCTTCCGTACTGGCAAAGTGGGGTTTATGACACGTACTCCTTTCTTCTGTCACCAAAGGAAGTCTCAATAAATTAACAATAACCCTGAGCTGGAAAGGGTCTCAGATGTCTTAAGGGAGTGATTCTCAATCTTGTCTTGGCTGCACATTAAAATCACCAGGGACACTATTTTAAAATGCACACACTCAGAGATCCTGATTTAATTGGTTTGGGACAGAAGGTTTGGGCAGCAATACCTTTTTTTTTTTTTTTTTTGGACCAGAATACTTGAAAAGCTCCCCAGTGGGGTGCCTGGGTAGCTCAGTTGGTAAAGTGTCAGACTCTTGATTTCAGCTCAGATCATGACCTCAGGGTCCTGAGATGGAGGCCCGCGTCTGGCTCCATGTTGTGCTGGGCGTGGAGCCTGCTTAACATTCTCTCTCTCCCTCTCTGCCCCTCCCCATTCACACTCTCGTTCTTTAAAATAAATAAATAAAATATTTTTAAAGTAAATAAATAAGTAAATAGTTCCCCACATCCTTCTAAATATGCAGCCAAGGTTGAGAAGCCCTGGGATAAACTTATAGAGATAGTTTGCACTCATTCCACCATCCTCCTATGGAAAGTCCCTCTGTATCTCTGAAAGGGGACTGTCAGATTGTTTTAGTGATTCCAATGAGGGGAGTATCTTGGTGTGCTCAGACTGTGGTGACAAAGCACTGCAGGCTAGATGGCTTTGCAGAAATTCATTTTCTCACAGTTCTGGGAACTGGGAAGTCCAAAATCAAAGTTCTAGCATGGATCAGTTCCTGGTGAGAGCTCTCTTTCTGACTTGCCGATGGCTTCCTCTTCACTGTGTCCCTTCCATGCAAAGTGGGAGCAAGCTCTCTGGTGCCTCTTCTTATAAGGATACTATCCTATTGGATCAAGCTCTGCCTTATAACATCACTTAACCTTAATTACTTCAATAAACGCGCTATCTGCAAATACAGTCACATTGGGGTTTGAGGTTTCAATATGAATTTTGATGGGGGACACATTCTATCCTTATCAACAAGGTCACAGCTCATCAGGTGGTAGGGTGACTCAAGTTATTAGAGAGCTCTTCATATTAAGCCCAAGCCTTTCTTTTCCTAAATTCTTTCTATCTCTTGGGTCTTAATTCTGCAGAAAGGTTTAAGAGAAATGGGAGGCAACTAACACAAGAATGACGATTTTGCAAGCATTATAATCTCTGGAATTTCAGGAGAATACTGTGAGCAGGATATCATTATCCCCAATTTTCAGATAAGAAGACTGACACCAGAGAGGATGAAACATCTGCCTAAATCCATAAAGCTGATAGGTGCTGAATGAGAATTCAGACTCAAGTCTTTCTGCCTTCTAAGCCCATCACCTCTTCTACACAAAAACCCCTTGGATGTAAAAGGTTGACTGACTCCTGAGAACATGCCTTGTCCATCCAAATGCTGGGTTATTGCTTGTTTTTGCTTTTCTATCTCTCCCTTTTCCCCCTTTATTTCATCCTTCTATTATCTACTTTTCACCGTACCTCTGATTTACTCTTTTCACCTCATAATCTTATTTTTCCTCAGTGCCTTTCCTGGAATTCCTTTCATTTTATCAACTGTAGCATGGACCAAATTTTAGCACGTGTAAGAATCATACAGAGATATTCTGATTTGCTAGGTAATGTGGGCCCCAAGGATGTACACCATGGTTTGTTTATAATGTGTTTGTAATGTTTTTTCTACCTGCTTCCTTTCCCCCTTTTTACTGCACAACATTTCTCTTTCATTTTTGGGAAGTGCTTTTAGCCCGCCCACTCTGTGTGATTCTGGTGGATCTACCGGTCATGTGGTCCCATGTAATCCACCATAGGAATGGAAGGACAGGAAGCACAACAGCATGTCAGAATGTGAACACCATTTCCCTGGACACAGTGATTGGTCTACCTTGTCACTCAGCAGCTGATCCATGAAGGGCCAGTCAGAATCCTTTTAGAGAATTGTCATGGATGCAGGGAGAAAAAGAGTTCTTTTCCTTGCTGTTGCTGCCTGTTGGTGATGCTGGCAGCCGTTTTGTCTTTCCTTGGAGGGAGTCTGCCTGGGAGTGAAATGACCATGGAGGGAAGGAGAGCCTGAAGATGAAGAGTGAGAGGAACCAGTCCCCATGCCACCACATCTAGATCTGCTGAAGGCTGTTTCTCCCTTAGGTTGCCCATTCCCTTGAATCAGCAAATATTGTTTGGTATAAGCTTATTAGAGTTGAGTTTTGCTCCCTGCAACCACACTTAAGCTATAAAATGTGTCCATTTTGTCCAACGTTGCACTCAATACTTACTCACGAAATATGCAGCAAATTAGTGAACAAGAGAGCATTCTCTGTTTCAGAGAGCATTGTACATTTACTTTCCTGGGCCTCAGAATTGGCTGAAATAAGACAATTCTTGATGGAACTTCATATAGAAACTACTTCAGAATCTGTCTTTGATTCCTGGGCTGCAACAGATACTGGGGCGGGAAGGGTGGTTAAGAATCCAGGATTTGGGGGCACCTAGGTGACACAGTCAGTTAATAGATGACTCTTGGTTTTGGCTCAGGTCATGATCTTGGAGTTGTAAGACTGTGTCCTGCTTTGGGCTCTGTGCTGAGTGCAGAGTCTGCTTGGGATTCTCTTTCTCCCCCTGCTCCTCCCCTGTCCCTTGTGTTCACTCTCTCTGTAAAATAAATAAATCTTAAAAAAAAAGAAAAAAGAATACAGGGTTTGGGTTGGGTAGAATTGCATTCAAATATGGCTTTACAACTTGCTACAAAGCTGTACCCTCTCTGAGGCTCAATATTTTCCCATTTGTAAAATGAGGTAACACAATTTATGAAGCAACTATCACTTTGGTCCGCTTCATTCCTCTTGCTCACTCTTTCTTTCCCCCGTAACTGAACATGCTCCTCTGGCCCAAGGGGGGCATTTGTCTCAAGCAGGGCTGACAAGAGTGCCTTTATTTCAGCAGAGTCAAATTAAACTGTGCCTGGAATTCAAATTATCAGTGAAAACCCACAGGGAAGGGAAGCAATTTAGGTAGGGTCATTTGATGATGACGGTGCCATAGAATGAGAAGAGAACCTAGAGCTGTGACTGAGTCCCTCAGAGCGGCTGTGGTTTCTGTCTTGCCTAACCCTGTTTGTGCAGCTGTTCTGATTCATGAGCCAGTCCGGAGGTCTTCTTCGGATAAGCCCTTTTTTGTTTATGTAGGATATAACCAAAGAGCTTTAGTGAAGGAATCCACCTCAAAAGTTAGCTCTGAGAATTAAATAACAGAATACATGCAAGGTAATCCGCTCAGTACTGGGGATATAATCAATGCTTAATACATGTTAACTAGTACTCCAATTTGACTTCCTGATTTGTGACTCCTACATGGTTAAACAAGTAAACCCCTGCTTATTACCCAGAAGTCAGCTATGTGGAGTTTCCCATGTGAGAAGGGGTTTGTGAACACCAGCATCTACTCTTGTGCCTTCAGTGAGGGTAAGAATCAGATGGGAAGATTCTGATTCAGTAGCTCAGTGGTAGGAATGTTAAATTGGAAGCCACCAATTATCTTCTCTATCCACGTGTCTTGAGCCACATGGCGGTTTTCTTCTGATTGGCAGATACACGAAACTCCCATTGTTTCTCAGTATCAGGTCTAGAAGCAGTTTGGTCTTTGAGAAGATGAAGCCTCCCCAAACTGATTTCATACATATTACACGTGTGACATCAGTCCCTCTGTAGTCCCTCAAAGATGCCAGGTCCTAATTCCTGGAACCTAAAGATGTTAACTTATAAGGAAAAAAGGGTGTTTGCAGATGGGATCCAAGTTAAGGATCTTGAGATGGAGATATGATTCTGGATTATCTGGGTAGGCCTTACATGCTGCCACAATGCCCTTATGAGAGAGGCCGAGGGAGATTACACGTATGCACAGCACAGAGGGCTATGTGAAGACAGGCAGAATTGGAGTGATGTGGCCACAAGCCAAGACAAACTGACAGCCACCCGAAACCAGAAGAGTCAAGGAACAGATTCTCCCCTAGAGCCGCCAGAGGGAGTGGGCCCTGCCGATGCCTTGATTTCTGCTTAGTGAAACTGACTTTGGATTTCTGGCCTGAAGAACTGTAAGAAAACAAATTTCTGTTGTTTGAAGCCATCAAATTTGTGATAATTTGTTACAGCAGTTTCAGGAAATGAATATATCACCTAAATACATTTGTCAAATGTATTGAAAATCTGTCTAACCAAAAGCTGTAAGGGAAAGAAACTTTATTCTATTTATATAAATTATTTGGCCCTTTCCATTCTACTAACTTGCCAAAAAGCTGAGAAACATTGTGCTTTTATTTATTTATTTATTTTTTAAAGTAAGTTCTGCACCCAACATGGGGCTTGAACCTACAATCCCAAGATCAAGAGACACATGCATTACCAACTGAGCCAGCCAGGCACCCCCAAGAAAACTTGTTAATGCAAAGATTCAACTCCTCCTGTAGTATCATATACAAACTGCCTCCAACTGAATCACCTTTCTTGAACAGGCACACAGGTTGCTTGGCTTCTGGTGCAGTTTCCACTGGCTGTGGATCTCAGCTGCAAAGCCCTTTGGCCCCTTCTGAGAATGAATGAAAGAGTAGGGCTGACCACAGATAAGAAGCCCTTTCCTCTCACTTCTCCAGGAGCAAGAGACTGGTTCATTGCACAGTGACCTTCAGACGTCCCTTCTCTCTCCATGGGGTGGGGTCAAGTGAAGTCAAACGTCTTGGAGGGAAAATCAAGAACATCACTAAAGACTTCTTCTTTCATTTCCCTCCCTCTACAGCAAGGATCATTTTCATTTTTCTAGTATTTTAAAATATTGTACAATTGCTTGTAGAAAAAAATCATACACCATGGAAGAATGTATAGCAAATAGTGCGAGTTCCTCTCTCTACATCTTCCCACTTTACTCCTCTCCATATATGTAACCACCACTAAAAGTTTGATGTTTCCAGGGCACCTGGGTGGCTCAGTTGGTTGGATCACAAACTTCAGCTTGGGCCGTGGTCTCAGGGTCTTGGGATCAAGCCCCATATCAGGCTCCTTGCTCACCAGGGAGTCTGGTTCTCCTTCTCACTCTGCTGTTTCCCTGACTTGTGCTCTCTCTCTGAAATAAATGAACAAAATCTTTAAAAAAAAAAAAGTTTGATGTTTTCTTCCAGAAATTTATTTAAATGCTTGTGTACTCCATTGGCATGTGATTGCCTGTATGTGTACTTGTACACATATAGACACAGAGGATTTAGGTGGGTGTTTTTGTTTAAAATTGTATCAATAATGGAAAAGGGTTAAATACTAAATCAAAGCAAGTCTGTTATGCCAAGATCAGGGCCATGGTTTAAAAAAAAAAAAAAGTAGAACACTGACACTCAAACTGGGGACATTTGGGTAGATACTATTTAAGATGATGAACCCTTGACTTCTTTGAATCCTCCTGGCTTACAGAAGTGACCATCCATCTCTGTTAAAAGCTAGCACTCTTTCCTTGCTTGAAGATGATGCAGAGGTCTTTCCCTGAAGGGCAGAATGTGCCTTCCTCATAATCGGACCCCATTTTTTTTTTCTGGTCATTAGGCCTATAACTAGGGTTAAGTTTCAACATAACATAGCTAGGGACATGGTGGGCCTGATAAAAAGGAAGGAAAGAGACTCTTACCTAAAGGAGTTATAAGACCTAATCAGAATGTACTGGCAGCAGCTGACGGAACATTAGAGGAACTGGATTCTGAGACTGCTCTATCAAGCAGGCTAGAACAATGTACTGGAGAGAGGAGAGTTTATTGATTTGTGGACACTTCCTAAAATATAAGATTTAACATTCTGTCAAGGATCTGAGCAGACAATGTGAAATCTACTAGTATGGGTCCTAGAAGCAAGGAAAAAATGATGGCTCATGCTAAATGAAGGGGAAATGCCAAAATTGCTATCATAGACAGTGGAGAAAGGGATGAAATGCCCGGGGAAATGGGCATGCTCAAATGGAAATGTATGTAAGGCTGAAAGAGACCTCAGATGATTATGTACCCTGGAAAGGACTATTGGATACACCATCGCCAAGGTCATAAGTAATACACTCATGAGAGCAGTAATAGCATTATTAAAAAGTTCAGTGAGGAAGCTCTTTTATAAGACAGGGTTAACAGTAGGAAAGGCCAATACAGAATTAGGCTCCATAATAGCAGTGGGGATGATAGAACTCCAAAACCAGAGAGAGTGGGTAGTGCCACTTAACAGCCAGAAGGAAGATGGATGTAATTTTCTTAATGAGTGGCAGAGTCATAGGGTATCTAAGGGGGCCTGATCTGCAGAGAGTAATAGAGATGTTTAATGGAACACAGTATGCCTAGGAGCAAAAGAGATAGGCACCCAATAAGGGTAGAACTCAGCTTGTTCCATCAGAAGAAATAAAAGATAGATGACTGCTAGATTGAGGGCAATTAAACGTTTTGATTTCTTGCTCTGCTTCTGGACCTGAATTGGTTTTTGGATACAGACCCATTGACTGAATAGTCACTTATAGTTAGGTATCCCAAACATTCTGGGGACTGTGGGAAACAAAGGTCTGAGTTAATATAGATATTCAGAGACCCAAAGTATCATTATGGTCTTCCTGTTAGAATGGAGGTTTATGGGGGCACCTGGGTGGCTCAGTCATTAAGCATCTGTCTTCAGCTCAGGTCATGATCCCAGGGTCGCAGGATCAAGCCCCACCCACTTTGGGCTCCCTGCTCAGCTCCCTGCTTCTCCCTCTCCCACTCCCCCTGCTTGTGTTCCCTTTCTTGCTGTGTCTCTCTCTGTCAAATAAATAAAATCTTAAAAAAAAAAAAAAAGAACGGAGGTTTATGGAGTCTTGACCAAGGTCCTGCTTATTAGTTCTATTGGTCCACCTAGTCGTTTTCATGATCTCAGGGTATATAATTGAGATTGACCTATGCAGTAGTCGGTACAACTCCAACCTTGGGTTCTTGGCCTTTGGTGTATGGGCTCTTATAGCAGGGAAGTCCAAGTAGAAGCCTCTGAAAATATTTCATCCTCTCCCCAGTCCCAACCCAAAACCAAAACCGATATCATGACTCCAGGTTGGGAGATGGCAAAACTAAGGATATAAACGATGTAGGAATGGGGGACTCTACCACATTCTCCACTTAATTTGCCAGTCTGTCCCCAGAAGAAGATGGGTCTTGGAAAACGTAGCCTACTGCAGACTTGAATGATCTGTCTGCCTGATCGCAGTCACAGTACTAGATATGATTAACATATTTGCTAGAGCAAATTAAGGTGGTTTCAGGTACATGATACATGGTGATTGACTTGACAAATGTATTCTTTTATATTCTGATAAAAAAATAGCATCAGGAACAGTTTGCATTTACATAGAGTAGATAATAATACATATTTACAGCTTTTTCCCAAAGCTATGTTAATTCTATGCTTTCTATAAGAATATAGGCCAAAACGATCTGGACCATCTGGATGTCTCATAGCACTTCACATTGACCCATTACATCAATGATATTATGTTAACTGGGGCTAATGAATAAGAATGGTTAACATACTAGAGCACTGAGTAAGACGCATACGCTCTGTGTGAGAAAAACCCTACAAAGAATAAGAATCCTGACACATAAATAAAATTTTGCAGCCTTATAGCCAGTGGTGTGCCAGGGGGTAGCTTTCAAAGTCAAAGACAAGTCATTGTCTTGACTTCCCGCTGCAGAATGGAACTCCTATCCCTGAGAGGTTGCTGTCAGTTCTAGAGATGGCATATTCCACACCAGAGAATACTTATCTAGCTCAGATGCCAGGTGACAGGAGACGATGGCAGCTTTCAGTAGGTGCTGGCACAAAAAAGAGTTCTTCTGCAAATACAAGTTGCAGCGCGAGCAGCCTGACTGCTTGAGCCCTCTGTAGGGCTCTGTGGTATTCGAGATACGCGGCAGGAAAAAGGTGCAACACAACCACAGGGCTTATAGCAAAGCCCAGTGGGAGAATAACAGTGCAGACCCCTGAGATTCTGGCACAAGGAGCATTATATACTTAAAACACATGTGCACGCACACACACACATACACACACACACACACACACACAGTTCTGGCATGCTAACAGACATTGGGACAGATGGAATACCTGCCCATGAGACACTAAAGGACCATGCTTCCATGAGCTGCCCATCAAGAGCTGGGTTCATGTGAGGTTACTTGAATCCTGCAGCCATTTGTTGTAAGAGGAGCATGAGCTCAAGCGTGGGAAGGACTAGACAGAGAGCACAAACAAGCTGTGTGAGCAAGAGCCCATGACCTTCACCACTGGGCACCAGCTCCTCTCCCTCACTGCACTGTGATGGTACTAGGAATCTCTTATCCTCAGCTGACGGAAGAGCAGCATCTACAAGCTTGGTTTACAAATAGAACAGCTTAGTCTGCCGGTGCTTAAAAATGGAAGCAGCTGCACAACAGCCTTATTTGGAAGTGGCTTTGAAAGACACTAGAGAGGGAGAATCCTCCTAATGGGCAGAGGTTGGGGTGCTGCACCTGCTTATCCACTTTGTGAGAAGGAAGTAGCCTGAGGTTACAATATACCCAGATTCACGGGCAGGCACACGTGAAGGAGTAAGATATAAAGGATGGAACAAGGAGGTTGATGAGCGTAACTGGAATGGGAGCAAAGCGTGAAAATCTTTGTATTATATGTTAATGCTCACCTGAGAACACCAATCATGGAGAAAGATCTATACAGCCAAGTAGACATGATGACTCCGTCAGTCTCGCTCGCCAGCTACTTGGGTGCTGGCTCAGTGGGTCCATGAATGCAGTGGCCATGTGGGAGAGATGGATGCTAGACATGGATTCAACAGCATGGCTTCCCGCTTACCAAGGTGGATTTCACTGTTGCTGTCATCACATGCCCAATGTGCCATCAGGAGATACCAATGCTGAGCCCCCAATACAGTGCTGTTCCTCAAGGAGACCACTGGTGGCAGGCAACTTAACTACATCGAGTCTCTTCTATCCTGGAAAAGCCAGAGGCTCCTTCTAACAAGAATAAACACATATTCTGGGAGTGGGTTTGCTTTCCTGCCAGCAAGGCCTCAGTACTGGAACTATCCAAGAATTTATGGACTCTTCTATCCCCGAGAAAGGATCCTATATAACACTGTGTCAGAGCCGGGAGCCTATTTTATTTTACAAGATGGTATGGGAGGGCTTCCTGACTGGCTCAGTTGGTAGAGCGTGTGACTCTTGATCTCAGGGTCATGAGATCAAGCTTCACGTTGGGCATCGAGATGACTTAATAAAGTAACTTTTTTTTTTTTTTTAAAGAGGAGGTATGGATGTGGGCCTATGGCAAATGGATCCACTGGTCATACCACACACTGTACCAATCAGAAGCCACCTGTCCGATTGAACATTAAAATGATCTTCTGAGGACACAGTTGAAATGCTAGCTTAGAAGCAACCCTCTGTAAGAAAAGGCATCCATCCTCTGGAAGATTGAATCTGAAAAAACTTGTGTGACACTATATCCCTAAGTAAGATTAACTCACAGATCCAGTAACTAAGGGATGGAAGTAGGAGTCATCTCAGTTACTATGTCTCCCCGTGACCCACTGAAGACTTTGTCTTTTTTGACCCCATAATTCTAGACTCTGTAAGGTTAGAGGTTCTGGTTTCCAAAGGGGCACACTTTTGCTAGGGGACCTAGCAAGTGTCCCATTGATATACAGACTACAATTGCCATTACGAGTGCCACTAGGCACTTCAGTTTCCTTGTGTCCAGGGACTGGCAAACAAAGAGAGGAGTTACCACCCTGGAAGGGGTAATGGGACCTTGATCTTCAGGGGGCAGTAGAGGTGCCTTTACACAGGGATAACTATGTATGGCCCCAGATAATACACTTGAGTATGTTTTTGTACTCTTTTGCTCAATGGTGATAGTAAGTGGACATGTCAGCAGTCCTGGCCTCCAGGTGTCCAGGGATGAATCATCACCCTCAGGTGTGGGAGTATGGATACCACCATTAGATAATTCACCAAAACCAGCAGAAGTAGTGCTGAGGTAATAGGAATCTAGAATGGGTATTGGAGGAGAAAGACAATGACTATCACAGTCTTAAGACCAGTTCTACTGGTAGGGTCTACAATTTGTCCCACTAACCCTTTACTTCTAAGCTTCTTTTGGAAAGAGGGGGACATTAGAATCCTAGAATAACTCTCCAACTATATATGTATGTACCTAAAGAAATGGTTCCGAGTGACACCAAGAGGGGACTGGAGTGGATATGGACGTGAGCTACAATGATCCCCTTCATGGAAAGACTTGCTGTTCCATCTGTCAGCTCCTTCAGACTCTATCTCGGCTACCTTGCTCAAGAACACATGCTTTCCAGGTGTGTTCCAGATGTGTTCCAGGATACCTTTCCAGAGTATCCTATATCTGATGACTTGTCACATGAAGGTGCAAAGGCCTGGTCACTTGGGGGGTTACTGTGGAACAATTCTGATTAGCTAGGTATACATTCCAGAGCTCCCAGTGCAGATGGTTTAAACTTTGCTAGAACCACATTATAGTTCATCTTCTCTCTCTGTTCAATCATTCTTCCTTCCCTTTCTTTCCATGAATGCTGATTTTTTAAAAAAGATTTTATTTATGTATTTGAAAGAGAGAGAGACAGTGAGAGAGGGAACATAAGCAGGGGGAGTGAAAGAGAGAGAAGCAGGCTTCTGGCTGGGCAGGGAGCCCTATGCAGGGCTCGATCCCAGGACCCTGGGATCATGACCTGAGCCGAAGGCAGACCCTTAATAACTGAGCCACGCAGGTGCCCAGTGAATGCTGATTTTTAACAGCAATCCTTCGCATTAAACTTGACCTCAGAGTTTGTTTCAGTGGAGCTTAGCCTGTAATGCCATCCTTAACCCCTATTCTGAAGATGTGAGGAGGGTATCCTCAAAGTGGTACCACTGTGGAATGGGATGTAAGAACTGATCAGGGTGAGGAAAGCAGTTATGTGGAAGCGAGAATGACAGCACAATTCAGAGGAGTACACGAGGGACTTAGTCAAGCAAGTACATGTTAATTAATTCATTAGTGTAAATAAAAGAAGAATGGTTTTTAAAAATATTTCTAGGTCAGAGAATTTTCCAGGTCAGGAAGAGAGGTTTCAAGGGAAGATAAAGGAAGACAACATTCTTGCTTCAAGATCTTGGATAAAGCCACCTATTTCATGGTGTCATCTGTTTTTGGAGGCCGAGTAGCTTCTGGAAATCCTGAGTTTGCGGTCACTCATAGGGATGGCTCTCTAATGGTTATAAAGGTGATGACCTAGATCTAGCTTGGTGTGTCTCATGTGAATCCAAGATTTTTTATTTTGGGGACAGTGCAGATGGTTAGCAGTACTTCCTAAGGCCTCTCCCTGTGAGGCGATGATGTGTTTTCTTCTAAAAGCTGTGACACACTCTACATCTCCTGCTTGTAGAACTCAGGCCGCTGCAGACCCGCACACCCCGGGAGACAAACTCCAGGGCCGACCTCGGGCAGCCTCAGGCAACCCGCTACAAGTAGCTGTAGCTGCGCCCATAAAGGAGCAAGTTCAAGGTTGTTCCGGAGCCTGGTTCTGCCAGCGGAGAAGCCTTGCGGCCGTCTGTGTCTCCCGCGGCCACCGGATCCGTTTGCTGCCTGGCCTAGGACCATGGAGGGTTGCCCTAGCTCTTGGGCCTGGCCGCAGGGAGCAGCAGAGCTCGGGCGGCAAAGCTCAAGGAGACTCCAAACTAGTCAATATTTAAAATAGAGTGGAAGCCAGTGTTCTCACTGTTGGAAAGGGTAAGTATAAACACAGGAAAGAAGAAAATCAGAATACATGCTTGATCTTGGATTAGGGGACGCACTAATGTGAACTCTTTGGTTTTTAACATATAGATATAGAAATAAAAAATACAGATGCAACTGTGTGTGCGTGTGTGTGCGTCTGTGCGCATGCGCGCCTTTGTAGGTAGCTGTGTCTACTGAGAGGGACTGGGAGCAGTGGCATGCTAATATTAAGGAGAACATTGCGCACTCAAATGTGGTTTTTATTTTTATTTTTTTTAAAGATTTTATTAATTTGTTTGACAGAGAGAGAATATAAGCCGGTGAAGCAACAGGCAGAGGGACTGGGAGAAGCAGGCTCCCTGCTGAGCAGAGACCCGGATGTGGGCCTCGATCCTAGGACCCGGATCATGGAAGATACCATTTTCCACTCTCGGAACTAAGACTCACGGGAGACCCGGCTGCCTCCAAAGCTGGGGCGGGAAAAGAACAAGATGATCATAAAAGACCGTGTTGTCCTAGAGAGCACGTTTTGTTAGCAATCCTGAAGCGTCAGAGAGTTTATGCTGTTTGCGAATGAAGACACTAGTCTGCCACAGTTTCCCCACTGCTTACAGAGGCCAGGGAACTCCTGAGTCCTGCATAGAGAAGAACACACTTGAAGAAGTTCCCGCATTGCAAGCAGCCGGAGCGTCATATCCGCATCAGTTGTCCTGTCTCTCAGCCCCGGTGGGGCCGACACAGAGGGGGAGCTGCGCATGCAGAGTCTGTCACAGCTGAGAAGCCCCAGGCTTAGGGAACCTGTATGCTGTCTAGAATTCCTTTCCACTTGTCTTGATTTGACTAATAGTGACTCACCTTCAAGACTCAGCTGTCTTTTTTTTTTTTTTTTTTTTTTAGGAAACCTGCTCTATATCCCCAGTTCGGCCTAAATGCTCCTCTTCCAAATGCCCTTCACACTGTGCATTGCCTCTATCCAAGTACTTAGTTATTTAGAGAGATGCATTCCTGTTAGACTGTAAGCTATTTGATTCCAGAGACGATATTTTACTAATCTTTGTATTCCTTGTGTGAAGTCCGATACCTACAAGAGTCATTATTCATTCAATGTTTTTTGAGTGTGTGCGTTTGAACTGAACTGAACCAATAAAGGATTCACAGTTGGTATGAACTTGACTTGCCTGGCTCATCCAGTTATCGAGACCAGGGACAAGGAGTGTCCAAGTTGGGGAGGTTTAAGAAGGGAATGGTAACACAAATGCCTACCAGTTAGGGAGTAACTACATAAACAATGACACATTCATACTATGGAATAGTCCACAGTAACTTTAAAAAGAGAGAGAGAGAGAGAGAGAGAGAGAGAGATGGCCCTGTATATACTGAAACAGAAACAAAAATCTACAAAACATACTAAGATTTTTTAGAAGAATATTGAGATTGAGGGTGATATATAAAATATTACTATACCGATATTTGCAAGTCTGTGCATGTGTATACTTATGTGGGCATACGTAAATGTGTGTGTGTTTTTTCATTTACATGACAGACTCTGATGTTTGCTCACCTGTTGGTCTTCTTACCTTCTTTCTTGCAATCATATGTCTAATCCCAGGGCATGAATTATATATGATTGGTTTAAACCATCCTGACTATTCCATTTCTCTTTGACTATAATGGGTTTAGAGGCATGTCATCAAATTCTACTCTGTTGAGAACTTTAGGAAAAGTCTATCCTCTTAGGAGAAAACCATGAAAGGAAAGTCTTTTGCCCACTCCTACTCCTCTCCTATTTAGATATTGCTCAAAGTCAATGTGTGATACTGGTATGCTTGGAGTTCCAGCAGCCATTCTAGGACCACAATGGGAGACTTGGCTGATATGCTGAGAATGGCCCAGAAGAAAGATGGGAAAAGCCAGACCATTGACTTCACCATGGAATTCCAGACCAGCTAGGGATGACCTACATCCATACTGTTCTTATTTGAGGAAGGACTGTCCTAATGGTCGTCACCATTGGTTGAGTTTTTTTGTCCTGTACAGCCAGAATTATCCCATTTGCTGGGTGCTATTATTATTTTACAGCAATATCATTTGAGCATTCCCCTTTGCATTCTTAATTACAAAATGTAGAATATAGAATACTTATATTCTTGTTCTCTTCAGCTTCCTACTTTTTGCCTTGTCTTTCACCCTTACATCCTCTGCAACTTTTTGTACTTTAGCTTTCAACCACCGCTCCAAGCAAAACAGGAAAGAGTCCACATGGCCAAAGGCCTGTTGGATTCCCCATCAAACCAGACCTGTTTCTGTTTCCCTTTACCCTCCACCTAAAATATCGGATAACTTTTTTGGGTTCAATTAATACCTGGGATTTTATAACCCTCTTGTGGATATTTATAAGGTACAAATAATCAGAGATAGAAAGCTATGATGAACTGAAGTATGGTGTCTTTCAGACATTTGCTCAAGACTTAGGGTAGTCCAAGAGTCACATTGTATTTGAAATCTCTCATCTGATTCTGATAATTTGCTTAAATAAAATTTGTCTAGTAGTTCTAGACGGAAAGATCTCCATATAAGGGAAGAAACCTTCACATACTAAGTATAAGAGATGAGGGGGTAAAAGAGTGGGGATGATGAAAAAGTCATAGGAAACCAAGTGTAATGGGCTAATGAGGAATAAGCCTGTTATAATAAGAGGTGGGAGTGCCTGGATGGCTCAGTCAGTTAAGCATCTGACTCTCGATTTTAGCTCAGGTCATGATCTCATGGGCCTGAGACTGAGCCCTGCATCAGGCTCTGCGCTCAACAGGGACTCTGCTTGAGACTCTCTCTCCCTCTGCCCCTCCCTACTGCTTGCTTCCTTTCCCCTCTCTCTCTAGTATAAATAAATACGTCTTTAAAGCCATAATAAGAGGTGAACATGGACTCTCTTCATAAATATTTTGCTGTATTAAAGAAGTTTGGCTTGAACTTCAGGGAGCTGAGTCCCCACCTTGTCAATATTTTTGTGACTTTTGAAATTTTCCTTCCTTCCTTCTTCTCACTTATAAAGTGGGATAATGGGATTGTTGTGAGGCTCAAAAGAAATCATGCATGTGAAATTACTTGAAAAAGAAGATTCAATGGTAAATGTAAGCCTTTTTTTTTTTTTAAAGCTATTAAGCTCAAAGAGAGAGGTCTTTCTGGCCATATACAGATATTCACATCTCCCATCCCTTTTATCCCAACATATAAAACAAACATGAGTGGATTAAAACTTATTTGGCCTCAGGAGTCAGAAAATTTGGATTTGCATTTTGCTGTTAATCCTTGCTCAGTTTTGCACAATCTTAGACAAGTCACACTTCTGTCAATCTTTTGCTATCTGTATGTCAGGAAGTCCTCCTTACTTGTTTTCTTCCCTTCAAGGGAAAGATGTCACACTTCAGTAGAAATAAATCCAGACTTTTGGAAAGATTGTTTCACAACCCTCCCCAGGAGACACCAGGAATGGGGCTAGCTGGTAGAGGGGCAGGAACTTCTAAGTGACCAGAATCAAATGGCCACAGGTCATAAACCCAGATACTTAAAATCTACTGGCAGGGACTTCTGGGTGGCTCAGTTGGTTAAGCATCTGACTCTTGATTTCAGCTCAGATCATGATTTCAGGGTTGTAAGATTGAGCCCTGAGTGCCCATGTTGGGTTCCCTGTTCAGTGGGGAGTCTGCTTGAGATTTTCTCTCTCTCTGTCCTTCTACCCCTCCCCCTCCTCTAAAATAAATAAATAAATCTTAAAATCTACTGGCAGAGAATCCTTGGTGAGGGTCAAGTATTCCAAACAACCAGGAGTTTCCTTTGTCTTCAGACCTTTTATATTCATCTTAGTAAAAAAATGTTAAATACCATTTAACAATTTCTTATACATATGGGATTATTAAAACCAGTAATTCTTTCTTTTAAGAGTATAATATAGTGATTCAACAATTGTATACATTAGTGCTTATCATCTAAGTGTACTCTTCATCTCCTCCACCTATTTCACTCATTCCGCCCCCCCAGCAGCCACTAATTTGTTCTCTATATTTAGAGTGTGATTTTGTCTTTTTTCTTTGTTTTTTTTTCCTTAAATTCTACATATAATTGAAATCATATGGTATTTGTCTCTCTCTCACTTACTTCACCTAGCATTATGTTCTCTAGATCCATTTATGTTGTCTCAAATGGCATGATCTCATGCCTTTTTATGGATGAGTGATATTCCATCATATATATAATATATATCATATATTCTTTATCCATTCATCTACAGATGAACACCTGGGTTTCTTCTATATCTTGGCTATTATAAATAATGCCACAGTAAACAGAGGGGTGCATATGCCTTTCTGAATTGGTGTTTTCATTTTCTTTGGGTAAATACCCAGTGGTGGAGTTATTGGATCATACGGTATTTCCATTTTTAATTAGCCATCTGTATGTCTTTTTTGGAAAAATGTCTACTCCTGTCCTCTGTCCATTTTTAAATTGGATTTTTTTTTTTTTTGGTATTGAGTTGCATAAGTTCTTTATACATTATGGATATTAGCCCCTTGTTAGATATATCATTTGCAAATATCTTCTATTTATTAGGTTCCTTCTTTGTTTTACTGATGGTTTCCTTTGCTATGCAAAAGCTTTTTACTTTGGTGTAGTCCCAATAGTTTAATTTTGCTTTTGTTTCACTTGCCAGAGAAGAATTTTCTTGTAGTGTTTTTATCTGGTTTTAGTATCAGAGTAATGCTGGTCTTATAGAATGGATTTGGAATCTTCCTTTCTATTTTTTAGAATAGTCTGAGAAGAAAAGGTATCAACTCTTCTTTAAATATCTGGTAGAATTCACCTATGCAGCCATCTGGCTTGGACTTTGGGGTTTTTTTGATTACTGGTTAAACATCATTGCTAGTAGTCAGTCTGTTCAAATTTTCTATTTCTTCTTGATTCAGGAATATAACCATATATGAACAGACATTTCTCCAAAGAAGACATCCAGATGGCCAACAGATACATGAAGAGATGCTCAACATCATTCATCATCAGGAAATGCAAATCAAAACCACAATGAGATATCACCTTACATCTGTCAGAATGACTAAAATCAAAAACAGAGGAAACAGCAAGTATTGGTAAGGATGTAGAGAAAAAAGGAATCCTCTTGCACTATTGGTAGGAATGCAAACTAGTGCAGTCACTGTGAAAAACTGTCAGAGGTTCTTCAAAAAAGTTAAAATAGAACTACCTAGAGTCTCTGGGGGCCCTCTGGTTAAGTGTCTGACTCTTGGTTTTGGCTCAAGTCATGATTTCACAGTCTTGAGATTGAGCCCAGCATTTGGCTCCAAGCTCAGTGAGATGTCTACTGGAGTTTCTCTCTCTCTCTCTCTCTCTCCTCCTCTGCCCCTCCCAACACACACACACACTCTCTCTCTCAAATAAATAAATAAATAAATCTAAAAAAAAAAAAAAATAGAACTACTCTACCATCTAGTAATCACACTACTGGGTATTTACCCCCCAAAATACAAAACACTATTCAAAGGGACACATGTACCCCTTTGTTTATTGCAGCATTATTTACAATAGTCAAATTATGGAATCAGTTCAAATGTCCATCAACAGATGAATGAATAAAGATGTGGTATATATACATAATGAGATATTATTCAGCCATAAAAAAGAATGAAATCTTGCCATTTGCCACAGCATGGAAGGACCTTAAGAGTATAGTGGTAAGCAACATAAGTCAGAGTAAGACAAATACATATGATTTCACTCTTTTATGGCTTTTAAGAAATAAAATAAGTGAACAAAGGAAAAAAAGGAAAGAGAGACACCAAGAAACAGATTCTTAACTATAGAGAACAAACAGGATTACCAGAGGGGAGGTGGTAGGGGGATGGGTGAAATAGGTGATGGGGATTAAGGAGAACACTTGTGATGAGCTCTGGGTGATGTATGGACTTACTGAATCACCTGAAGCTAATATAACACTGTATGTTAACTATACTGGAATTAAAGTTTTAAGAATAAAAATAAATTTGAAAAGAGGAATATAACCATATAATAACAACCTAACAATTTTAAGTATTTATGTACCCAACATGGGAGCACCCAAATACATAAAGTAACTATTAACAGATATAAAGGAAGAAACTAATAGTAATATAATAATAGTAGGGGATTTTAACATTCTACCTACAATGGATAGATCACCCAGACAGAAAATCAACAAGGAAACAATGACTTCATCTTTTTTTAAAAATTATTTTAATTTAATTTAATTTTAATTTTAATTTTTTGAGAGAGAGAGAATACAAGCTGGGCCTGATGAGGGTAAGAAAAGGAGACAGAATCTCAAGCAGTCTCCATGCTCAGTGGAGGGCCTGACTCAGGGCTCGGTCTCACAACCCCGAGATCATGACCTGAGCCAAAATCCAGAGTCAGGCACTTAACTGATTGAGCCACCCAGGAACCCTGGAAACAGTGACTTTGAATGACACATTGGACCAGAGGAATCTAACAGATATATTCAGAAAATTCCATCCCAAAACAGTGGTATACACTTTCTTTTCAAGCGCATATGGAACATTCTCTAGAGTAGATCACATGTTAGGCCATGAAACAAATCTCAACAAATTCAAAAAGATTGAAATCATATCATGCATCTTTTCTGATCACAACTGTATGAAACTAGAAATCAATCTCAAAAAAAAAAAATCCGGAAAGAGCACAAATACGTGAGGCTAAATAAACACGCTACTTCACAATGAATGAGTCAACGAAGAAGTCAAAGAGGAAATTTAAAAAGTACATGAGAGGAATGAAAATGAAAATGCATTGGTCCAAAATCTTTGGGATGCAGCAAAAGCTGTTCCAAGAGGGAAGATTAATACAAAAAGGCCTGCCTCCTGAAACAAAAACAATCTCAAATAAACAACCTAGCCTTACACCTAAAGGAGTTGGAAAAAGAACAAACAAAACCCAAAGTCAGTGGAAGGAAGGAAATAATAAAGATGAAGGCAGAAGTAAATGAAATAAAAACTAAAAAATTCCAGTAGAACAGATCAATGAAACTAGGAGCTGGCTCTTTGAAAGGATCAACAAAATTGGTAACCTTTTAGCCAGAGTTATCATAGAGAGAGAGAGAAAGAGACTCAATTAAAACCAGAAAGGGAGGAGAAATAGCTGACATCACAGGAATATGAAGGATTATAAGAGAATATTATGGAACATTATAGGTCAACAAATTGGACAACCTAGAAAAAATAGATACATTCCTAGAAACAAATAACCTTCAAAAACTGAATCAGGAAGAAAACCAGTAACTTAATTCTATCAAAGTCCAACTCCCTTTTTTATGATAGATTATTTCATGAACTGCTTATCATTCTTTCATTTAAAACATAGATTAAATGAATGTTTAAATAAACATAACCTATATATGTATATAATTTCAAAAAAAAGCAACACAGTGCCTGATTGTAAATGTAAAAGGTTGCTTATATTACTACAATATGCAAATGTCCAGGTATGACGAGCGGACATAATAACATAGTCAGAGGTTCGCATCTATATTTAGAGTCACTGTAGTGAGACTGCTATAAATGTAGACTGACAGAAGAGTGCTGTACTAGAGACTCAAAAACTATGTCCAGCATTGCTACTCATGATGTGATTTTCCTAAATGTTGAATAATTTATGGTAAATTTCTAACACAATATTCCTAGAAAATTGAAGTCTATTAAACATGTGCAGGAAATACTTGGCACTTATTTGTAGAATTGAGTTAGGTTCTAAGTTCAGATAATTAAAAACCCACTTTCACCTAAATACATGTCTTGGTGGATGTCAAAAAGTATGCAGGATATGAGACAACCCTTACTCCATGGGACTATGCCAGGCGCTTTAAAAAATGTTGGTACTGGCTTTAAAAATGCCAGTACCAGCCCACTAAATACTAGTAGTTTCCAGTTATTTTGATATTATAAAAACCTTGCAACAAATGTTTATAATGCCCTCAGAGAGTGATATCATGCTTATTGAGAAATTCTGCTATAAGCACTATCTGGCATCAGTATGTGTTTAATTCCTATTTATTGATGGGATGGATGAATGAATGTATAATGTTATATTTCTAAAAATAGCTAAATTTGATGGCAAGTAACAAAAAACGCAGCTACCTCCAGTTTAGACAAACTTTTTTTTTTTTTTTTAACTAAAAAGTTTAGAGTTAGACCACCTAGGTTTGGTGCCACAGTTCACAATGTTGTCATTGTCTATGGTTCCTATTTTCCTTCCATTTTGCCATTTGGCAAATCTGGTGTTTTTTTTAATCGCTTCATAAATTAAAGATTACCACAGCACTTCTGGGGTTTATATATGTATTCAAAGCAGAAAAGGAGAAGGAGGAGGAAAGGATTATGACTAGTAGACTTCCTTTTCTGTTCTATTGGCCAGAACTATGTCCTACGGCTAGTGCTGGTTGCAAAGGACGCTATGATCCTCCCACTGGAAGTAATAATACTGTCATGCAAAATGTAAAACGCAAAGAATGAAAGAAACAAAATCTTCCAGATACATCACTGAGCCGCCAAGAAGTAAAAATTCTAAGAAGCTAACAAGTGAAATGAACATAGATCTCCTATAAAGTGCGGAAGTACTAGGCATGGCTTTTCCTTGGACATATGTGCCAGACCCTGATGGTCTTTCAATGGTTTTCACTTTCAATGGTTTCACAGAGAGTGGGGATTGGGGACAGATGATAATATTTAAGGCCTGCCCAATGTATGACGTGTAATAGAGTCGGACTCAAAGTTGGAACATGAAAAGGCAAGCCACAGGCTGGTAGAAAATATTCATAACTCTTTGTATTCAGAATATAAAAAACTACAAATCAGCATCAAAAGAAATATAATTTAACTTTTCAAATGGACGAAGTTCTTGAAAAGACCCTTTAGAAAAAACAATACACTTGTAGCCAATAAGCACATATAAAGGCACTCAACATCATTAGTCATCAGAGAAATGCAAATTTAAACCATGAGATGCTATTACACATCCATTAGAGGAGTTCACATTTTTAAGGATTAACCAAACCAAATATTGGTGAGATAGAACTTGCATACATTGCTATTGGAATGTAAAATATACAAATACTTTGGAAATTGTTTGGCAGTGTCTTGCAGTCTTAAACACACATTTAATATATATCCAAGAGAAATGAAAACACGTATCTGTACAAAAACTTGTGCTTGCCAGGTGCCTTGGTAGAGCAGTTGTTAAGCGATCACCTCCTGGTTTCAGCTCAGATCATGATCTCAGAGTTGTGAGATTGAGCCCTACATTGGCTCCACACTTAGTGCGGACTCTGCTTAGGACTCTTTTTTCCTCTACCCCTCCCCCACATCCTCCCTCTCTCTCTAAAATAAATAAATAAATCTTAAAAAAAGGTGCAGTTGAATGTCCATAGCCACATTACTAATAATAGCCAAGATATAGAAACAACGCAAATGCCCATCAGTTGATGGATGGTATACCACAGAAGGTGGTATAGCCATACGATGGAATATAATTCAGCCATGAAAAAGGTGCTGATACATGCTACAACATGGATGAAATTTGAAAACATTATGCTAGGTGAAAAGAAGCCAGACACAAAAGCCACATACCATATGATACTATTGTATGGTATATGTCCAGAAAAAGCAAATCCATACGAACAGAAATGGATTAGTGGTTGTCCAGGGCTGGGAGAGGGAAAAGTAATGTGACTTCCAATAGGTATTAGGTTTCTTTTAGGAATGATGAAAATGTTCTGGAATGGGATAGTGGTGACGCCTAAACAAGTATACTAAAAACCACTGAACTGTACAGTTTAAATTGGTAAAGTGTATGGTATGTGAATTATATGCAATGTCGTCGTTATAAAAAAACAACACAAAATATATGTAGAAAGGTCACTGACCCTGCCACTATCCCAAGATTACCACCGCCATCATCTTGGTGCATAGATTTCCAAACTCATTTTTGTGCATCATATGTACATTTTTAAAGAATAAATAAAATAAAACTGGGGGGATGCCTGGGTGGCTCAGTCAAGTGTCTGCCTTTGCCTCAGGTCACAATCCCAGGGTCCTGGGATAGAGTTCCGCATCGGGTTCTCTGCTCAGCGGGGAGTCTGTTTCTCCCTCTGCCTGCCACTCACCCTGCTTATACACTCTCGTTCTCTGACAAATAAATAAATAAAATCTCAAAAAAAAAAAAAAAAAGAATAAAAATTGGAGCGCCTGGATGCCTCAGTTAGTTAGGCATCTGTCTTCAGGTTAGCTCATGGTCCCAGGGTCCTCAGATCAAGCATGCGGCTCCCTGCTTAGTGGGTAGTCTGGTTCTCTCTCTCTCCCTGCTGCCCACACATGCTCTCTCTCTCTTTCTTTCTCTCAAATAAATAATAAATAAAATCTTAACAACAACAACAAAAAGAATAAAAATTGGGTCAGACCATATAAAAGATATTTTTACCTATAATACATAATTTTAGAATTATAAAGTAATGTCAGACTGGAGGGTGATTGTTTTCTTCCTGGCACTTTGCTAGAGAAACTTCCACCCTTTCATCCTCAAGTATGATGTTAGCTGTGTGGAGTTTTTGTAGATGCCTTTTATTAGATTGGAAAGTTCCATTCCATTCCTAATTTCCTAAGTGTGTTTTGTCATGAAAAGGTGTTGGATTTTACAAAATGCTTTTTCTGCATCTGTGGAGATGATCACATAAGATTTTTTCCCTTTATTCTATTCTTATTATTCTATATTACATTATACAGATTGATTTTCATATGTTGAAATAATCTTGTACTCCCACAATAAATCTCACTTGGTAAGGTATAAAATCTTTTTATATGTTTTGCCAAATTTAGTTTACCACTATCTGGTTGAGGAGTTTTGATTCTGTATTTATAAGGATACTGATCTGAAGTTTTCTTTTCTTCTGATGTCTTTGTCTTGCTTTAATATCAGGCAAATCCTAGCCTCAAAATACTGGCCTCTCTTAATATCTGCAAAAGCTTATTGAGAATGGTATTAATTCTCTAAATATTTGGTAGAATTTACCAGTGAGGCCATGAAGTCCTGGGCTTTTCTTTGCTGGGAGTTTGTTGCTTACTAACTTAAGCTATTTACTTACTACATGTCTCTTCAAATTCTCTATTTCTTCATCGATCAACTTTGTTTCCAAACTGAGGATTTTAGAGGAGGGGGGGAAATGAGTGAGCCTGGTAGTGGATATTAATTAAGGAGGGCACATATTGCATAGAGCACTGGGTGTGGTACATAAACAATGAACCTTGGAACACTGAAAAAATAAAATGAAATAAATAAATAAAATAAAATAAATAAAAATATAATCATTAAAAGCCCCCCTCCCCAAACTTTGTTTGTTTCTATGTTTCTAGGAATCTGTCCATTTCATTTAGGTTATCTACTTTGTTGGCCTATAATTGTTCACTGTATGCATTATGTCTTAGGTATCTCAGGCTGCCATGACAAAATACTGTCTATGGGGCTGGTTTAAACAGCAGAAATTTATTTCACAGTTTCGAGGCTGTCAAGTCCAAGGTGCTGGTTGATTTGGATCCTGGTAAGAGCTCTCTTCCTGGTGTGTACAGCCACCTTCCCATTATGTTGTCACACAGTCTTTCTTCAGTGCATGCACATGTCGAGAGACAGACAGACGGAGAGAGATATCTAACTCTCTTCCTCTTCTTCTATGGTCATTAATCCCTTCATAAGGATCCCATCCTCATGTCTTTTTTTTTTTAAGATTTTATTTATTTATTTAATTGACACAGAGAGAGAGAGAGAGTGAGGGAACACAAGCAGGGGGAGCGGGAGAGGGAGAAGAGGGCTTTCTTCTAAGCAGGGAGTCTGATGCGGGGCTCCATCCCAGGACCCTGGGATCATAACCTGAGCCTAAGGTAGATGCTTGTCTGAGCCATCCAGGTGCTCTCCATCCTCATGTCTTAATCTAATCCTAATTACCTTCCAAAGGCCCCATCTCCATATACAGGTGATATTTTGGGAAGGGGGAACACAAACATTTAGTCCATAATATTCCACTCTGGGCTCCATCAAATTCATGTTTTTCTCACAGGCAAAATATATTTTATGTATCCCAAGAACCCTAAACATCTTAACTTACTCCAGCATCAACTCTAAAGGCCAAAGTCTCATTTAAACATCTAAATCAGATAGAGTGAAACTCGAGGTATAATTCATCCTGAGACAAATCTTCTCCAGCTGTAAACCTGCGAAACCAGACAAATTATGTGCTTCCAAAATACAATAGTGGGACAGGCACAGGATAGAAATCCCTGTTCCAAAGGCAAGAAATAGGAAATAAGGAAAGGGTAATGGGTCCCAAGGAAATCTAAAACCTAGAGGTGAATTCCATTAAGGCTTGAGAGGACTGTCCTTGGTTCGATGCTCAGCCTTTAGGACCACTGAGCAGAGATCTTGCCTCTGAGCCTTTGTTGGACAGGGATTGTGCCCCAAATATTGCCAGGTAGAGGTCTTGCCCCCAAGACACTTCAGGGTAGCCCTGGCCCAGAGCTCTGCATGATGATTCCAGTCCCAAGGCTTTTGTCAGAGGCCATCTTCTCTGTTGAAACCAAGGCAATGGCTCTGATGATCTCTGAATCACCTTTAGGTCATTTTTTTCCCTTAAAGAATAGCATAGGTTCTAACTGAATAGCATTATCATCCAGTCCTGTTAATTTCATAAAGTCTCACAGACTTTGTTTGTTTTGTCTCACCTCCATTTCCCTCAGTTCAAACTGAGAGTACTTCTGCTTACATAATCCCACAAACCCCTTATCAAGAGATTGTCCAGCCAGAACCCATGGTGCTCTCTTTAATAAATGTGTTCTAATTTTTTGTAATATGTAATTATGTAATATGGATAGGGGGAGAATTTTTCAAATATCCAAATTCGGATTCTTTTTTGCTTAATAATTTATACTTCAATTCACTTCTCTCTTGTATTTTAATATGAGTAGTCAGGAGGAAGCATAACACTCCTTCAAAACTTTGCTTAGAAATCTTTTCAGCTAATTCCAGATTTCAAGATATACTACAAAGTTGTAGAAACCAAAACAGTGTGGTACTTGCACAAAAGTAGACACATAAATCAATGAAACAGAATAGAGAGTTCAGAAATAAACCCACAATTATATGGCCAATTAATCTGTGACAAAAGAGGTAAGAATATGCAGAAAAGACAGTATCTTCCATAAATGGTGTTGGGAAAACTGGAAAGCTACATGTACAAGAATGAAACTGGACCACTTTCTCACACCATATACAAAAATAAACTCTAAATGGATCAAAGACCTACATGTGAGACAAGAAACCATAAAAATCCTAGAAGAAAACATAGGCAGTAATTTCTTTGACATTGGCCTTAGCAACATTTTTCTAGACATGTCTCCTCAGGCAAGAGAAACAAAAACAAAAATTAACTATTGGGACTATACCAAACTAAAAAGCTTTCACATGGCAAAGAAAACCATCAACAAAATAAAAGGCTACCTACTGAATAGGAGAAGATATTTGCAAATGATATATCTGATAAAGGGTTATTATTATCTAAAATATATAAAGAACATATATAACACAACACCAAAAAAAAAAAAAAAAAAAGATCCCAAATAATCTAGCTTAAAATGGGCAGAGGACTTGAATAGACATTTTTTCCAGAAAACATCAGATGGCCAGCAGATACATGAAAATTTACTCAACATCACTCATCATCAGGGAAATGCAAATCAAAACCATGATGAGATATCACCACCTGACACCTGTCAGAATGCCTAGAACCAAAAAAGACAAGAAATAACAGGTGTTGGGGTGCCTGGGTGGCTCAACTGGTTAAGCCACTGCCTTCAGCTCAGGTCATGATCTCGGAGTCCCGGAATCAAGTCCCGCATCAGGCTCCAAGCTCCATGGAGAGTCTGCTTCTCCCTCTGACCTTCTCCCCTCTCATTCTCTCTCTCACTTTCTCTCTCTCAAATGAATAAATAAAATCTTTAAAAAATAAAATAAAATAAAATCATGAGATGTTTCATACGTACACAGAAATTAAAAAAAAAAGAAATAACAAGTGTTGACAAGGACATGGAGAAGAAGGGACACTCTTGCACTGCTGGGAATGCAAACTGCTGTAGCCACTGTGGAAAACAGTATGGAGATTCCGCAAAAATGGAAATACCATTTGATCCAGTAACTCCATCACTGGGTATTTACCCAACGAAAATAAAAACACCAATTAAAAAAGATATATGCATCCCTATGTTTACTGTAACATTCTTTACAATAGCCAAAATATGGAAGCAACCCAGGTGCCCATCAGTAGATGAATGGATAAAGAAGAAGTGGTATATTTAAATAATGGAATATTATCCAGCCATAAAAAAGAATGTGATCTTGCCATTTGCAACAACATGGATGGATCTAGAGGTTATTATGCTAACTGAAATAAGTCAGAGAAAGGCAAATACATTTGATTTCACTTGTACATGGAATCTAAAAAAAAATGAATAAACAAACAAAAAGCAGAAATGCAGCCATAAATACAGAGAACAGATTGATGGTTGCCAGAGGGGAAAAGGGTGGGTAATGGGCAAAATGAATGAAGGAGAGTGGGATTACAGGCTTCCACTTATGGAATGAATAAGTCGTAAGGATGAAAGGCACAGCATAGAGACTATAGTCAATGATACTGTAATAGCATTGTATGTTGATTGATGGTAGCTGCATTTGTAAAGAGCACTGCATAACATATAGACTTGTCCAATCACTATGCTGTACACCTGAAACTAATATAACATTGTGTATCAAAATTTTATTTTGAAGAAAAATAAAATGTATTAAAAAATCATTTTTTAAAATATTTTATTTATTTATTTGACAGAGAGCGAGATCACAAGTAGGCAGAGAAGCAGGCAGAGAGAGGGAGAAGGAGGCTCCCTACCAAGCAGAGAGCCTGATGTCGGTCTCGATCCCAGGACCCTGAGACCACGATCTGAGCCGAAGGCAGAGGTTTAACCCACTGAGCCACCCTTCTAAACTAAATATCCAATTTCATAAATCGCAAGTTCTATTTTCCACAAAACACTAGAACAAAACCAATTCAGCCAAGTTCTTTGCCATTTTATAACAAGGACCTCTTTTCTTCCAGTTTCCAATAATACGTTTCTCATTTCCGTCTGAGATTTCACCAATGGCCTTTAATGCCCAAATTCCTACCAATATTCTATTCATGATTCTTTAGGTCTTTTTCAAGAAGATGGAGCTTTCTCTTCAGCACTCCTCTTCCTTCTGAGCCCTTATCAGAATCTCCCTTAATATCCATATGTCTGGCATGGACCTCCAAACTCCTTCAGCCTCTATTGCTTGTCTAGTTCCAAAAGGTACTTCATGGGTTTAGGTATTTGTTATAGCAGTACTTATAAAAATCTGTCTTAGTTAACTCATGTGGCCATACTAAAATGCTACAGACTGAGTGGCTTAAACAATAGAAATTTATTTTTCATAGTTCTGGAGGTTGGGAAGTCCAAGATCAAAGTACCAACTAATTTGGCTCCTCGTGAGAGCTCTCTTTCTAATTTACAGAGAGCCACCTTCTCTTTGTTCTCACTTGGTCATTCCTTAGTGTAGGCACCTGGAATGGGGATGGGGTGGGGAAGAAGGTTAGGGAACAGAGAGGAGAATCTTTCTCTTCTTCTAACTTCACTAATCTCCTTATGAGAACCCCACCCTTGTGATTTAACCTAGCCTGAAATACCTCCCTAAGGTGCCATTTTTAAACACCATCCATTGTGTGTTAGGACTTCCGTAAATGAATTTTAAGGGATGTATTCAGTCTACAACTCCTTATAACCTGCCCCCCAACCCCATAAAGTTGGTAGTTATGTCTTTTTGTTGGTAATTTTAGTAATTTTAGTCTTCTCTTTTTATTTGCTTAATGAGGCCAGCTAAAGATTTGTCGATTTTGTTAATCTTTTCAATGAAGCAACTTTTGATTTTGTTGATTTTTCTCTATTGTTTCTCAATTCTCTATTTCATTTATTTCCCTCCTGCTTGCTTTATATTTAGTTTACTCTTGTTTTTCCTCATTCCTTAAGGTGGAATGTTAGGTTATTAATTTGAGATTTTTTTTTCTTCTTTTTCAATATGGGCAATTACATCTATAAAGTTCCTTCTAGGCACTATTTTCACTGTATCCTTAAGATTTAGCATGTTGTACTTCCATGTTCATTCATCTCAAGTATATTCTTATTTCTTTGTGATTTGTTTCTTGACCCTGTGATTATTTATGATTGTGTTTAATTTCCATTTGTAAATTTGTCTCATTTCCTTCCATTTTAATTCCTAATTTCGCTCACTGTGGTTGGAGAGCATACTTCACATGATTTTAATCTTTTGAAATTTATTGACACTGGTTTTATGGCCTAACATATTTCCTATTCTGGTAAATGTTTCACATGTACTTGAGAAGAATGTGTACTCTGTAGTTGTTGAATGGAGAGTTCTTTAGGTCCTTGTTAGTTGAATTATAGTGTTGTTCAAGTTCTCTATCTGCTTGAGACTTTTTGTCTAGTTCTATCATTTTGGAAAGTGAGATATTGAAATCTCCAATTATTATTGTTGAATTGAACATTTTTCTCTTCAATTCTCTTTTGTTTCATGAATTTGTTATATATATGCTTATAGTTATATCTTTTGGCAAATTAACTCTATTATTATCAAGTGTCCTTCTTAGTCTATAGTAATAATTTTTATCCTAAGGTCTACTTTGTCTGATATTAAAGTAGCCATTTTAGGTCTCTTCTGATTATTGTTTGCCTGGTATATCTTTTCCCATACTTTTACTTTTGACTTCTTTGTACCTTTGTATCTAAAGTGTGTCTCTTATAGACAGCATATGATTAGGTTTGGAGGTTTTTGTTTTCTTTGTTTTGTTTTAATCTGTTCTAAAAATTTCTGCCCTTCAATCCCTTTTCATGTAATGAGATTACTGATAAGGTCATGTTTACATTTGCCATTTTCCTATTTGTTTTCTACATGTCTTCTTTTTTCTTTTTTTGATCATTTCTCCACTATTATTTTTGTTTTAAAAGGATATTTTCTAGTGAACTATTTTAATTTTCTTGTTATTTCTCTTAATGTATATTTTTAAAAATTTACTTATTTTAGAGAGGAGGGAGAGCCAGATGGAGAGAATCTTCAAGCGGACCCCCCACTGAGCATGGAGCCCAACTCCGGGCTCGATTTCACCACCCATGAGATCATGACATGAGTTGAAACCATGAGTCGGTGCTTTAACTGACTGAGCCACCCAGGAGCCTTTCTTACTATATTTTTTGAATCATTTTCTTAGTGGTTGCTATGAGGGTTCAATTTTAACATCTTAATTCATAACAATCTAGTTCAAATTAATACCAATTTAATTGTAATAGTATGCAAAATCTTTATTCCTCTATGACTCCTCTCCCCTCATTTGTGCTGTTATTATAATGTAAATTACATCTCTATAGATTGCATGCCCATCTACACAGAAAATACAAAGAATGCTTTGCACATTTATAAGTTATCCTTGCACAGGAGCCATGTTAGTCTTTTTTTGTATTGTTCCAACTTTAATATATGTGCTGCCAAATTGAGAACAACATGATCTAATATTGACATTAGAAACTACTCTGGCTTCCAGTGTGAAAAACAAATTAAAGGGGAGGCCAGTCTGGAGGTGAGAAGACTAGATAGAAATGCTGAAATATATCAGGTAAAAGATGATAGTAGAAGATAGACCTAGAGTTCAGTACTAGAACACTGGAGAAGAGATACAGACAATGTATTTGAAAGATATTAAGGAGATAATATTAACTGGCCTTGGCAACTGGATGTATAGTTGAGCAAAAGGAAAGAGTCGAAATGACTAATTCTCTGTATCATGCAACTGAGAGAATTATGGTGCTATTCACAGAGAAAGATAACATTGAAATAGAAGCTTTGCGAAAAAATACAATGAGCTCGATTTTAGACTTTTTAAATTTATGATGCTTGTAGGATATTTAAATGAAAATGGAGACGTTCAGTAAAGATGGGATACGTAAGTTTGAAACTTAAGTGAGCAATAGGGCCTGTGGATAAAGATTTGAGAGTGATTAATATGTAGATAGCAATGAAAGTCTTGAGAGTTTATTAGAATGTCCAGTAAGTATATATAAAGTGGTAATAGAACCAAGGATGGAATCTTAAGGAATAGGAATATTTTGACTTTAAGGAAATGAAGACGATTCATCATAAAAAAAGTGAGAATAACTCTGGAAGTATCAGGAAAACCAGAAGACTGTGTTGTCATGGAAGTTGAAAGAAGAGAATATTTTAAGAATTGAGATGTAAAAAAAAAATAAAAACAAGGAATAAATAAAAAAAAACATAAAATAAAAAATGCATTCTTTTCATTGGATTTAGCAATAAGGAAAACCATCAATTACAGCAGTATGTTAAAGATAGCTTTGAGTTCTTTGCTATTTCTCCCATCAAGAAATAAAATCAATTTCCCTCCTCTAGAAGCCCTATTGGGCTTGTATTGACCAATAAAATGTGGGAGTGGTCTGATCGTTTAACTTCTGAGACTGGACAACTTCTGCTTTCACAACTTAAAACACTCCCTCTTAAAACTCAACTTTCATGCTGTGGGAAGCCCACATGTGGAGGAGCCATGAGAAGAAGGACTCATTTCCAGCTGAGCTCCCAGCCAAGAGCCAATACCACCTGCCAGCCATGTGAATGAGCCATAGTGGATGTTCTAGTCCAATCAAGCCTCCAGATGAGCACAGCTCCAGCCAATGTCATGCAGAAAAAAGATTATCTGCTCAAGCCTAGTCAACCCACAGAATCATGAAAGATACTAAATGGTGGCTGCTGTTTTAAATGACGGCGTTTTGGTGGCAAATTGTTACTTAGCAATCGATAATCTATTTTATAACATTTATAAAAGACAATGTCCTGTTGAGGTATTGTAAGTATAAATTTCTATGGGTTGAAGAGTATCTTGATGAATAGGAACTGGAGACAACTATTTTAGTAAGTTGATTATGAAAGAGGGATGTCTGGTTGGCTTAGTCGGTGAAGCATCTGTCTTTGGCTCAGGTCATGATCTCAGGATCCTGGGATTGAGTCCTGCACCAGGATCTCTACACAGCAGGAAGTCTGCTTCTCCCTCCCCCCACCAATAAAGAAATAAATAAAATCTTTATTATTATTATTATTTTTTTTTTTAAAGACTTATTTATTTATTTGACAGAAAGAGAGAGATCACAAGTAGGCAGGCAGAGAGAGAGGGGGAAGCAGGCTCCTCACAGAACAGAGAGCCCTACACGGGGCTTGATCCCAGGACCCTGAGATTGTGACCTGAGCCAAAGGCAGAGCTTAACCCACTGAGCCACCCAGGCACCCCAATAAATAAAATCTTTAAAAAAGAAAGAGAAAAGCTATTTAGAGCAGTATATATAAGAAAGTCTGAATTTAACAAAGGTATTGTTAGGTTTTAATATGAAAAATTTATTTTTTATCTTTTATTTTATTTTTTTGAGAGAGAAAGAAAGCTCGTACATGCATACACTCATGTGAGTTGGGTTGATAGGGGCAGAGGGAGAGGGAGAGAGAGAGGATCTCCAGCAGACTCCCCATTGAGTACAGAGCCTGATACAGGGCTTGATCTCACCACTCCGAGATCATGGCCTGAGCCAAAATCAAGAGTTGGACACTTAACCCTACTGAACCACCCAAGTGCCCCTTTAATATGAAAAACTTAAACGGTATTTAAGAAGGTGCATCCCTGTTCTACAGTAGCAATACTAATATACTTATAAGACAAAAGAAAATACTTATAACTATGGTTCCCCAGTGACTCTGTAAAGAGGTCCTTTCCACAGAAAACATTGAAAATACAGAAGAGAGATGGGTTAACTGGTGGAGAAAGGCTCCTGAGGAGATGAGAGCAAATTTTACTTCTTCGACTCTCCCAAAAAGGATCTTATTAGTCTCCTTAGACATGATCCATTATAGAGTCCCTAACATATGGACTCTCCCATCCTGACTCCTTGCATTCACTGTTTGCATAGCTGCTTTTAGCTCAAGCACTAATCCTTCACTTTTTTTTTTTATTAAAGATTTTATTTATTTATTTGACAGAGAGAGAAACAGCAAGAGCAGGAACATAAGCAGGGGGAGTAGGAGAGGGAGAAGCAAGCTTCTTACTGGGCATGGAGCCTGATGTGGGGCTCGATCCCAGGACCGTGGGATCATGACCTGAGCTGAAGGCAGATGCTTAACAGACGGAGCCACCCAGGCACTCTGCACTAATCCTTTTCTAATCATTGATGGCTAGTGTCTTAGGTTGTATTAGTTAGGATATTATGTTTTGGACCAGAAGTAACAGAACATATATTTCAAAGAGGCTGAAATATAAATCTGAAGTTCGAGGTTTGGTTAATTCAACAGCATCATCAAGGTCCTAGGTTCTTTCTTTAATTTCCTCTGTCATCCTCATACTTTCATCTCATTCTCTTAGGTTGGCTCCTGTAATTGTCTCAGGATGACTGCTGCAGTCCTAGGGGTTATATTCAGATGTCACAGGACAGAAATAGGTTTCTCCTTGCATATTCCATTCCCGTAAGTCACATAGCAGATTTCTCTTCTAATGGGTAGAGTCTCATAATATGCCCAGTCGATTGCAAGGGTGATTTTAGGTAGGCTTTTTATACTTTCTGAGCTTCAGTTTTCACATCTGTAAAGTGGGTAGCACAGTACCTATCTTAAAATTATTGTAAGGAATAAAAGAGAGGATTCTATTAAGTGCATAGCGCATTGCTTTGTTCACAGAGCCGCCTTTCTCCTATTACATCCTCCATACTGTGTTTAGAGTTTATTTTCTAAGAAGCAAACTTGAGACTCTCCTCCCATTTAAAAGACCATAATAAACTTGATTTGTTTCCTGTGGTGCCAGGGTCTACTTTTCCAAAAGCACTCAGAAGAGAGAAAAAATTAGTGGAGTGTGGATTAGAAAGGAAAATGGTTAATGGGCAAGTAATAGTATCTGCTACACAGGACTAACAATGTACAAGAAACTGTTCTGGTTGCTTTGACTCGGGGGTGGGGATGGGAATTCCCATGGGCTGGGTAGAAACGGAGATGTCAGAATTTCCTTTTTGGGGTAAAGGGTGGGGATCCAGAGCACAGATGGAGTACAGGTTCCAATATATGTGTTTGGGTGATAAAGTGGTTGAACATTCAGCATGATTTATTCTTATCCCAACTCTATCCCTCATAGCTTGGCCCTGGGCTCGACCACAGCCCTGCATCTGAGCCAGAATAATAAATCATGAAGTTCCTTAGGCTCCAAAGAGGGTGCTAACATGAATACTGAATAGTATTCCTGTTATCATGTTACTAAATTAAAAAAAAATGCATTCTTACATGCAGTGTGCTTTCTCTAGAAACAGTTAGATTTCCCATCTAGACTCTCCTTTTGCTTATCTCAATAGACACAGTGCCATCTACTGAAAATAAAGCACCAATAGCCATGATACCCCAAGGGATTCCCAGGAGAGCCCCCCTCTCTGTGGGCTCCCTGTCTCACCCACCTCCCAGATGGACTGGAGGGAGTAGGCGGAATCCACAGGCTGTTCTCCTGTCACAAACTGTAATGCATCTGTTCCCTGGTGCTTTCTGTGAGCAGCAAGAGTAAGACGTTCCTGTAGGGACCTAAGGAGCTCGGCCAGAAACTTAAAGTGTCTGTGAAAGCCCTGTTAGGTTATCCTCTTGCCTTCCTTTGACCAGGTATAAAATTAAGCTATCTTATCCAGAGGAGGCATGCTTTTCTACTGAAGCATAACAAGGATTACTGACACGTTTTCCTTTGGGTAATTACGATAGGGTTTTTTTCCATGTAATAGTGTAGCAATGTATTAAAGTCTTTTGATTTTTCAGTGAAATTTGTAGTGGGTCGACTAGATAAGAGATTAAGAAAAGAATCCTGGAACATTATTGGGACTGTGTCTTTGGGGTTTGGGGATAACCTAGGTTGCTATGAAAATTCATTTATGCCAAGTTCCACATTCTGGTTAATTGTGTTCTCTCCAGATTGCAGTGTCTCTTGGTTTCATAAATGGAGAAATGGAGAAACAAAAGGAAGATTGTTGCTTACATTGAGCCTCCCCAGTCAGGAATAAAATAGAAAATGGAAGCTCTTTAAAATGCACAGCCTTCTGTAGGACACATTCAACTCTTGTCCTCTGTGCCCCTCACTCCACCGTTCTTCCTCCCCAGGAATCTTGGCTCCATCTGGTTGTAGCCCTTCAATGACAATCTATAATTTAAAACACTAGTTTGAATTGATTCTGATTTGGCTTTTGGTAGTCAGAGCTGGCATTCCTTCTATTCGCCCCTCCAAATCTGGCCCCATTTTCTCTCCTTCACTTGCTGCTCATTCTTTCTGCTTTCTTCTTATTAGATTCTCCACAGCAAAACTTCCCACAGTTAAGTTTGTGGTCTCGTAATTTATCATGAATATTCTTAAAATTGCCTCATTAAAAGGGGCATTTGAAGCTGAAACTTAAGTGTCTGTTACCACGGCAACCAACAACTCTTTAGAACAGCCTGCCTAAGCCATAGAGGTAAGGATTGTTGTTGGCAGAAGTTTGAAGTTAGGCAACTAAAGACTAGTGGGCAGGAAAGACAAAAAAGGAAGGAAGGAAAAGGCCTGTAGGCCCTGATGTGGAATTCTCAATCCCAAGTCGGGTATCCTTCTAACCAACAAGACAAATCAAGTTGGTACTATGCTCCCATTCTTGACATCACACAGTTCAGGAAATTGGGGATTGGAAGTCCTTTTTACCATCAGGTTTCTGGGGGGGGGGGTGGATTTCAAAGTTTACAACCTGAAACTTATGTAATCATATGTTACCTATTCTTGAGTCCGTCATTTACCTCTCTGTGCCTCAAGTTATCATTTTTTTTTTAAATGGGCAAAATACTCTCTATGTCACCAGGTTATATGAATATCAGCGAGGCAATAAAAGTGAAGCCTTTTTGTAAACAAGGTGCTGCATCCATGCAGGCTAAAACCCATGTTTTGAGTCTACAACTGTTCTCTAGAAGCTCTTCTGGGTTACCATCAGTCAACTTCTCTCAAAGAAAAGACAATTTCTCCAATAGTAAGTAGTGTCAAACTAGCTTTATTGATTGCTTTTTCCAAGCCAGGATTCTTTCTCTAGGCTTTCCATTATTCACTGGGCCTGTACAAGAGTGAACACTGGCTGCTAGGCATGTCTTGAACTGTTATAAAAGTTTTTATAAAAGAAGTATATTTGATAAATAATGAAGGTTACAAAAGGACAAATTACATTTTTTTAAAGATTTTATTTATTTATTTGACAGAGAGAGAGCACGAGCAGCAGAGGGAGAAGGAGAAGCAGACTCCCCTCGGAGCAGGGAACCGATATGGGACTTGATCCCAGAACCCTGGGATCATGACCTAAGCCAAAGGCAGACGCTTAAAAAACTGAGCCACCCAGGCATCCCATACAAATGTATTCTTTCATCTTTTGTTTTCTTTGCCTTTCCAATTGCAATTTTGGATAAAACGTTAAAGACACAATCAAGAATGGCAAGCATTGTAGAGACATTGTAGGGACAAATGTCAGGTCAGGGAATGGATATGGGAAATGTAGGAAGATTTACATTTAAAAAGTAGTTAAATGCTTAGGAGTCTTTAATATGTATTGCTTTCTTGGTAGAAATACAATGTGTTGAATCAATAGGATTAGAAAAATAAGACAAAGGGAAAAATACATCTTGATGAGCAACATATGGAGGCACACAGACATATGAAGAAGAAAATACTGCACAGTGTTGACATTCTTAGGACCACAAGAGAGAGGGGACACTTGGGTGGGGTCTTGGTAAATTCTTATGGAACATAATAACCAGGAACATATGGAGAAGAGTTGGGTTATGAATATAAACGAATACTTTAAAAACGCCAGATCTGAGCCGAAGGCAGTGGCCCAACCCACTGAGCCACCCAGGCGTCCTGGGGTCCTGGGATTGAGTCCCGCATCGGGCTCCTTGCTCGGCGGGGAGCCTGCTTCCTCCTCTCTCTCTGCCTGCCTCTCTGCCTGCTTGTGTGTACTCTCTCTCTCTGACAAATAAATAAAATCTTAAAAAAAAAAAAAAAAAGCCAGATCTAGTACTTCATGGCACTGCCCACTTTTGTTGTTTCTCTTATTAGCATAACTGCCATCAGCATAAATAATTGAAATATTAGTGAATTTTTGATGACTCACTGGTGTGCCAGCATAAAGGAGCTGGGATAGGCAAAGCTCATTCTTCAGGTGCTCATCAATTGGCAATCTGCTACTTCAGATGTTTTCATTTCCTTCCTCTCATCAAGTGAGTAGGAAAGCAAACCTTCACAGAGATGGGTAGGATATGGAGTTCCTCAAATGTTGAAAACAGTCAGGTGTTCAAATCAGAATGGGTTCACCATCAAGGGCTCCCGGGTGGCTCCATTGGTTGAGTGCCCGACTCTTGATTTTGGCCCCACTCTTAATCTCAGGGTCATGAAACTGAGCCCCACATCGGGCAGCGGGAGTCCACTGAAGATTCTCTCCCTCTCCATTTGCCCCTCCCCCAGCCCGTGTGTGTGTGCGTTTGTACGCCCATACTATCTCTAAAATAAATCAATAAATCTTAAAAAAAAAAAGAATGGGTTCACTATCAGATATGTCTTGCATGCATTTTGAGAATAGACAAAACAATTCCACACAAAATCGCTAGTTTTATGGCTAATGAGAAATGTCCAAAAACATACTTCTTACTGTTTATGTTTCAGACCTTATAAATCATGAAATGTAGTTTCAAATTGTAGTGTAAGACCTATAGAGTAACACGGGTATTGCTGTTAGCTGTAAATACAGTTCTGTATTATGGTTACAGCTTGCTCTTCCTAAAATAAAACTCAGCATTTGCTGAATTTAAGTTTAGCTTGGCTTACTTCTCTGCCAAACAGAATATAAGTATACCGGATACAATATTACGTTAGCTTTCTTTTCAACATCAACCCCAAATCTGAATGTTCTTATTGTTCATTATTAAGCTTTCATGCAAGAAGAAAAAAGAGAAAATTTAAGGGCAAAATCTTTGGCAACAGATTGACTTAGTTCAGATCTTAACAGTGGTACTTGGTTGATTGCTACTCCTCACTTTATCTTTAAAAATTGGGTGACAAAAATGCCGATCTCTTATGGTAATTATGAAGTTTAAAGAAGCTAATCGATGTAGATTGTACTGGGGTATGTGTATAGCTTTAGTAAATAATACTCATTCTCCCCACCCAAGTTCTGAACCAATTAAGAAATTGACAAAACTAGGGCAACAGGAGATAATTGTCACCAAAAAAGCTGACATTGGGAAGTGTGGGTTTCCTAACACTGAACACCAGAAATAAACAGACTTACCACCTGGTCAGCAGCTGTACAATATGTCTTCCACTGGGAAAAGGTATTTGCTACTAAGCTTAAAGCATGCCTGAGATCAATTGAGAACACATGCTCCCTGTGAGGAGATTTGCTACAGTGAGAGGAAGAGGTTGGATTATAAACACCCAACTTCTTCCAAGCTCCCTAATGAGTTAATCACTCCTCCCATGGGGGAGAGTGGAAGGTATGCAGGTGTGTTACAGCTGAAGTAGCTCCCTCTCATGGGAAGAAACATCAGGAGTGGAGAATTAGTGTTCCTGGCAACTGCATGTTTAACACAGCATCTGGCACAAAGAAACACTTATTATATGTTTTATAAGATAAACTGAGGCATATTGAAAAATTTAAGAGTGAATTTCAGCAAAAACTGATTCACATCGGGCAGCATCCTGGCTAGCAGATAAAAGGAGATCCGAGGAACTGTACAAAATGAAAGACTTATTGTCAGAGGAGAGCAGGAACAAGGAAGTTATATGAGGCAAAAAAAGAGGGTTGGTTTTTATAAGGTCACTTTCTGTTAAGGGATGGCAGGGTCTATCAGGCAGATCACCCAACTAGTGTTGATCAGGCAAATCCTGATTGACTAGTTCAAGATTCCATTTCTGAGAGAGCTGAGCCTAATTAAGTCTCAGCTTGGTGGTGTAAGGTTTAGCATACGCCTTTGGGACCGATGTCTTATTTTTAACATATGTCATTTATGCCTTTTATAATTATTGATCCTTAAGGAAAAGTGAAAATACAAATTATATTTTAGATCTTGATACATGTGAGAGAGTGATAGGTGGCATATCTAGAGAAGTGGAGAAAATCTGGTAGGAAAGATCTTCATCTGCCATCATGTGCATTTTTATTTTGTTTTGTAGACAGTGGGTAACCAAAAATAATTTTAAGTTGGGGAGAGATCCTCAAGCTTTCATTTTAGCATATGAATTCTCCCTGCACTCTACAGGAGGGAGAAGACACAGTCTTCACAAGCCGGGCTCGATGCTATGAACTCAGCATAGGAACAATGTTATATATTTGTAATGGTCTCTCTTAATTGTCACAATAATCTTGAGAATGGTGTTGTACTCTCATTACTCTACTTTTACAGACGAGAAAGCAAAAACTTTAATAGTTTAAGTAATGTCCTCAAAAGACTCGCTTAGTGTTTAACTGAGAAACCTAGAATTTGATCTCATATCGACCGGACTCCAAGACTCAGCGCTCACGGACATTCACACCGGGCTCCGTGCTTAGAAGGCCCCATTCTTGCTTTAATGCTCTGCTGTCACCAACTCGAAATTCTTAATAATTTTCCAATAACAGGCTCCAGATTTTCATTTTGCACTGGTTACCTTCAATTATGAAGCTAGTCCTACCAAGACATCTTTCCTTTCCACTACCCTGGTCACCACTTTCATCAAATCTGGAGATTCTACACGAATAAAACTCCTCTTTGAATCAAAGAAATGTGGAAAACTAACAAGTGTAGGTGGAATATAAATGTGTGGACGATTATATATGGCTGTTTTCGTGTTTATACATGTAAATATCCACAATTCAGAGCCACATCTCCTTCACCAAACAATCCTTTCTCAGAATTTCTTTGGTTCCTGAGTCTCCACAGGGCTGCAAGTGGGAGCCAGGCCAAGAAGTGGTGAGGACAAGGTCTGAGGTTTAGTGGGGGGTAAATACATTCATGTCTAAACACATGTGTCTGGTCATATTCCAAGTCCAAGGCCAAGTTAATTTAGAGTTATCTTTTTGATGTTTTCCATATTTCAGCTACCATCGTTGGCGCAAATAATTAAGGATGATGGAATACATACCGGCCCAATTTTGCAACTTTTTTTTGAAGTTATAGGCCCACTGAAGGGTAGGTAGCTCTTATTGAAGATGGAGAAGGATATTTTAGAAAAGCATGCTATGTGAGAAGCACTGTATGGGTGCCTTCTTTTCTTCCTTCCTTCCTTTCTTTCTTTAAAGATTTTTATTTATTTATTTGAGAGAGTGAGCAAGTGAGAAAGAGAGCACAAGCCGGGGGATGGAGGTGGGTGCAGGGAGGAGGAGCAGAGGGAGAGGGAGGAGCAGACTTTCTGCTGAGCAGGGAGCCCGAGGGAGGGGGGAGGATGCTTGATCCCTGGACTCCGAGATCATGTCCTGAGCCAAAGGCAGACACTTAACCTGACTGAGCCACCCAGGCGCCCCTGGGTGCTTTATTTTCAATCACCTTATTAAATCATGAGTTCACAATACTCTTTGAGATAGTTGGCTCCTCTTAATATCTTTCTCAAGAAAGAACTTTTTTAAAATTAGAGAAAAATAAGAAAGTACAAAAAGAAAGACTCTAGAAAAACTATTATAAGTCCTTCCGTGTTTTTTTCATATGCACACACACATACACACATGCAGTTACAAAATGGAAAATAATGGGTACATGGTTTGTAACCTGGATTTTTTTCTACTTAATGTACCTGGCGTTAATAATTTTGGGGAAAAAATTCAATGGTTTTCTTGGGCATTTTAATCATTTCCTTTATTTTTATTTTCATTTTTTGCCATAAAGATCCAAGGTGCATCCTGTGACCCTTAGGAGAGCCGAAGATGCTTGGCCACACTATACCACATCCATTGTACCCCCACATGATTGTAGAGACAGTAAATTCTCTCTTCTTTGGACAGAAGAGCTTTTTTTCATGATTTTACTATAACTTTGGCTGTGCCTTTATTTACCACGGCTCTGGTTAGGAGATATGACAAGTCCGTAAACATGCTTTCTCTCTTTTTTTTAAAGCTAGGTTCTATTTTTCTCTGAACTTTTCTTTTCTTGTTAAATGATTTTATGATTAATTGATTTTCTCACATGTTGCCCTAGAGCTTGTTTACCTCCTATCAAATAAGTGGAAGGTTTCCAATCTGAAGTCAGAGTTAGTCCTGTTGTTGCATATTGTTGCCTAATTTGAGCTCTTAAAAATGACTTTTAATGAGTACTATATCCTAAAAAAAATAATTCTTCCAATTAATTCTAAACCTTTAATAGTCATTTTGATGCTTGAGTTGTGTTTTTCAGGTTTTTTATGGCTATTAAGTCCTTCTAGAACTTTCCAGAATTTAGCAAAGAAGCAGCAGCCTGAAAACCAACATTTTGGGTAAGCTCAGATATTACTTGTATGGGCTTAAGACACTTTTCCAAATCCTAGGTTGGCTTTACTGGAGGCCATACTGATCAGGGCTCATATCAATGAGAAGTTTAGTAGGGAATTGCTAAAAGGAAAGCCTCTTCAGGGGCACCTGGAGAGCCATTCCAGCCCTCAACTATCCCAGCCATTTCTGAGAAATGGGTCTGTGGTAAGACCATGTAATTCCATGAGTATTAGTCCATTTTTGTACTGCTTTAGTGGGGAAAAACCTGTGATAACCTCACCTGGGGCATTTCTTCATTCTCCACAAGACTAACCACAACCATGCTCCCATGGACCTATGGATTAAGTCAGATCTCAGCATGTTCCAAGGAGATGGGTATACCCTATGATCCAGGAGGAACTAATTCATAGCCTAAAAGAATACATGCTAAAATATACATCAGTAGAAACCTGGGAAATATCTGTGCATTCCAAGGGCATTTATCCAAAGAAGATATAACAGTAGATTGGATTGAACTTGTTGACATAAGTGCACCTCCTAGGAATTCTGGATTTAATATGTCAGTTCATGAAGATAGAGGTGGTTCTAACTTCTTTTTTTTTTTTTTTAAGATTTTATTTATTTATTTGACAGACAGAGACCACAAGTAGGCAGAGAAGCAGCCAGAGAGAGGGGGGGAAGCAGGCTCTCTGCTGAGCAGAGAGCCCCATGCGGGGCTCCATCCCAAGACCCTGGGATCATGACCTGAGCCAAAGGCAGAGGCTTTAACTCACTGAGCCATGCAGGCGCCCCCTAACATCTTTCTTGGTTGATCAATTAGAACTTGGACTTAGTGGTGACCTACATTTAATGAGATGACATGTCAAAGCTTCTTTGGCATGATGTAGAGGAGGAAATGCACAGGCTTAGAGAGATAAGAATGTTGGATTGGATTTATCACGTGCAACTTACATACCATCCCCACACTTTTGTTCCACTAGAAGGCCCTGCATTAAGCCATTGAGAAGAGGGAATAGCTGCATCTTTGAAACACAATGGTTGCTCTCATTTGAAGGCCATGTATGAATTGTCGGGGATGCTGTCATTGATTATGAAGTGCTATTGGTATGGTTTCTTCATGCGTGGTTTGTTTTTTTTAAATTAGGTTTTATTAAGTTTCTTGGATCTGGATATTTATGTTTTTCCACAAATTTGGAATAATTTCTGTCATTATTTTTTCGAACATTTTTTCTGTCTCCTATTCTCTCTCTTTTCCTTTGGGGACTACAATTACATGGGTAGTAGATCACTTGAAGTTGTCCCACAGTTCATTGACGCTCTGTTGATTCTTTTTCTAGTCATTTTTCTATGTTCCATTTTGAATGTTTCTATTGTTTTTGAATTCACTAATGCTTTATTCTACAGTGCCTAATCTGCTTTTAATCCTATCCAGTATACTTTTTATGTCAGGCATTGTATGTTTCAATTCTAGAAGTTTGATTTGGGTCTTTTCTTTTTTATAAGATTTTATTTATTTATTTGAGAGAGAGAAAGAGAGGAGAGGAGGAGCAGAGAGTCAGGGAGAATCCCAAGCATCCTCCCTGCTGAGCACAGAACCGGATGCTGGCTCAGTCTCATGACCCTGAGACATGACCTGAGATGAAATCAAGCTTCAGACACCTAACCAAAAGAGCCACTCAGACACCTCTAAATTTGGGTCTTTTTTATACCACCTTGCATTTCTTTCCCTAATACACTTATGGTTTTCTCTACTTTCTTATACATGAGGATTATAATTATCATGCCCTTGATGCCCTTGACTATTTATTTCTAATATCTGTGTCATTCCAGGTCAATTCTTATTTTATCTTGTTTTGTTTTGTTTTAATTACAGTGTTATTAACATACAGTGTTGTATAAGTTACAGGTGTACATTACAGTGATTCAACAATTCCATACATCACCCAGTGCTCATCACAGATGTCCTCCTTAATGCCTATCACCTATTTCACCAATCCCTCCACCACCAGACCCCCCTCTGGAAACTATTAGTTTGTTCTCTTATAGTTAAGAATCTGTTTTTCTTGGTCTCTCTCTTTCTTTCTTTTTTTCCCCCCTTTGCTCGTTTGTTTTGTTTATTAAATCTCACATGAGAGTGAAATCATGTATTTGTCCTTCTCTGACTGACTTACTCACTTAACATTATACTTTCTAACTCCAGGGCACCTGGCTGGCTCGGTTAGTAGAGCATGCCACTCTTGATCTTGAGGTTGTGAGTTCAAGTCTCATATTGGTTGTAGAGAGTACTTAAAAATAAAATCTTTTTTTTAAAAAAGATTTTATTTATTTATTTGAAGAGACCACAAGTAGGTAGAAAGGCAGGCAGAGAAAGAGAGGGAAGCAGGCTCCCCGCTGAGCAGAGAGCGCGATGTGGGGCTTGATCCCAGGACCCTGAGATCATGACCTGAGCCGAAGGCTGAGGCTTAACCCACTTAAACCACTGAGCCACAATTTTATTTAAAAATAAAATCTTAAAAAATATATACTCTCTAGCTCCATCCATGTTGCTGCAAATGGCAAGATTTAATTCTTTTTATGGCTGAATGATATTCCACTGTGTGTGTGCGTGTGTGCGTGTGTATATCACATCTTTATCCATTCATCTATTGATAGACACTAGGTCACTTACATAGTTTGGTTGTTGTACAGAGTGCTGATATAGCCACGGGGTGTATATATCCCTTTCAATTAGTGTTTTTGTATTTTTTTTTAAAGATTTTATTTATTTATTTGACAGACAGAGACCACAAGTAGGTAGAAAGGCAGACAGAGAAAGAGGGGGAAGCAGGCTCCCCGCTGAGCAGAGAGCCCAATGTGGGGCTTGATTCCAGGACCCTGAGATCATGACCTGAGCTGAAGGCAGAGGCTTAACCCCCTGAGCCACCCAGGTGCCCCAGTGTTTTTGTATTTTGAGGATAAATGTCCATTGGTGATTACTGGATCTTAGGGTAATTCTATTTTTAACTTTTTGATGAACCACTATACTGTTTTCCAGAGTGGCTGCACCAGTTTGCATTCCCACCAATAGTGCACTAGGGTTCCTTTGTCTCCACATCCTTGACAATACTTATTTCTTATGTTTTTTATTTTAGCCATTCTGACAGGTGTGAGGTGATAACTCATTGTGGTCCTTGATGGTGAGTGATGTTGAGCATCTTTTCATGTGTCTGTTAGGCATCTGTATGTCTTCTTTGGAGAAATATCTGTTCATGTCTTCTGCCTGTTTCTAATCAGATTGTTTGGGTTTGTTGTTGTTTTTTTATTTTGTTTTGTTTTGCTTTGTTTTGGTGTGTGTGTGTGTGTGTGTGTGTGTGTGTGTGTGTGTGTTAGGTTGTCTAAGTTCCTTACATATTTTGGATACTAACCCCTTATCAGCTATGTCATTTGCAAATATCTTCTCCCATTCATTGGGTTGTCTTTAGTTTTGTTGGTTGTTTCCTTTGCTGCGCAGAATTTTAAAATTTTGATGTAGTCCCAATTGCTTACTTTTGCTTTTTTCCCCCTTGGCTCAGGGGACATATCTACAAAGATGTTGTTGTGGCCAATGTCAGAGAAATTCCTCCCTGTGCTCTCTTGTAGGATACTTATGGTTTCAGGTCTCACGTTTAGGTCCATAATTTATTTTGAGTTTATTTTTGTGTATGGTGTAAGAAAGTGGTCCAGTTTCATTCTTTTGCATGTAGCTATCCCAACAGCATTTGTTGAAGACTGTCTTTTTCCCATTGCCTATTCTTGCCTCCATTATCAAGGATTAATTGACCATATAATTGCGAGTTTATTTCTGGGCTCTCTATTCTCTTCTATTGATCTATATGTCTGTTTTTGTGCCAGTACCATATTGTTTTGATTTTTACAGTTTTATAATATAGCTTGAAGTCTGGATTTGTGATACTTCCAGTTTTGTTTTTCTTTTTCACGATCATTTTGGCTATTCAGGGTCTTCTGTGATTCCATACAAATTTTAAGATTGTTTTTTCTACTTCTACTGAAAAAAGGTATTGTTTTGATAGGGATATTCTGGGCCAGTTTTAATTGATTTTTCTTTATCATTGTGGGTTATATTTTTTTTCCTTTTTTGCATGCTTACTAATTTTTGATTGGATGCTAGTAACTGTGAACTTTTTATTTTTAGATGCTGTATGTTTTTGTATTTCTATGTGTACTATTGAGTTTAGCTCTAAGATATAGTTAATTTACTTGGAAATAGTTTGATATTTTTAAGGTTTGCAAGACTTAAACTGATGCTTTCCCCTTACACATCATGTAATTTATTCCTGAGTACACTACCTGGTGTCCCATGTATTACAAGATATTTTTCATTTTGCCTTGTGGGATCACCAGCTATTCCTGGTTATAGGTGAGCTCTGAAAATTGTCTCACCTGCTTCTGAGTGTCTTTCCTCAACCCTGGATAGTTTCCTCACATGCTTGTGTTCATCACTGTCCAGCTGAAAAAATTCTTACTTAGAAATTTTATTTATAGGGTATCATTATATAAATATTATATTTATAAGCTATTTTAATGACAAGTAATGGTAACTCAAATTAGATGAAGTAAAAAAGATTACAATAACTAAGATTAAGATAAAAAAAAAAAGCATTGGTTGACCCATAAGAAAAATCTAGGCATAAAACCCCCTTGAAGACAGTGGATGAAGGAGCAAATGAGGTCTTCTATCTTGTGCTCACTTTTGCTCTTTCTCCAGCTATCTTTTGCCTCTGATTCTCTTTGCACAACATTGTATGATTTCTTATCAGAGAGAGCTTCTTCCAAGCAGATGGAAAGATGGTCCTAAGCAGTAGCAGCTTACATAATCATCCTGTTAATTCTTTCCCTAAGTCCACGTATCAAATCTCAAGGAAGACTTATTGGCCTGTTTGGGTAACATGCCTATCACTGAACCATATATTGTCCCTGGGAGGTGGATTATTCTGACTGGCAAAGCCAGAGTTAGCTCTATGGAAAACATGTAAAATGAGGTCCTTGCAGGAAAGAACAGTTTTGATATTAGAAGATATTAAGGGAAGGATATTGGGTAGACAAAACAGTAGTGATCCCCAGCATCCAGTTTCCCCATCTGTAAAATCTTCTAAAATGTGATAATGTATTACGAGATTGGCACAGTGTCTGGACTGTAATAAAGGCACAGTACATCTTACTGTCACTAATCTGAGCTTGGTATCTCCAGACGTCAGTAAATTTATTTGCTTCTCTGCATCACTAATTCCGGTAAAGAAGTTTCTCCGTTGTCTCTCTGGGTCAAGAATGACTTAAATTCCTACATGGGGGCCTCAGTTTCCAGGTAACTGGGTTTCTTATCCATTGTAATTTCTCAAATGCACCTGTTTCTGACTTGCTTATGCAGAGATCTTGTGTAAGTGTCAAATTAGCAGCAGGAAGCAGTCCACTGATTAGCAGTCCACTCATATTGGGTAATATTTTTAAAAGATTTCATTTTTTTCTTTATTTGACAGAGAGAGAGAAAGAGAGAGAGCAAGAGAGATCACACAAGCAGGGGGGAATGAGAGAGGGAAAAGCAGGTTCCCCACTGAGCAGGGAGCCCAACACAGGGCTCTATCCCAGGACCTTGGGATCATAACCTGAGTTGAAGGCAGATGCTTAACTGACTGAGCCACCCAGACATCCCTTGAATTGGTAATTTGAAAAGAGTTTAATAAAACGAATTATTAACAAACGTGTTGGCAGTTTATATGGAAATCAGGAAGGGTAGTCCAGGAACCTGGGCTAGTCAAAGGCCTGATGGGAAAAAAAGGACAACAGTAATTGAACCGGGGGGGTGGGAGGTGGAGAGTACCTGTCAGGGCTGGGGTATTCAGACGGCCTGTAATGACCCCGCAGAGAGGGAGCCGGTGAATAGATTACCTGATGTCTACCTCTCCCTGGTCTCCAGTTCTGCCCACGAGGTGAGACCAACGGGAAGCCATAGGACAAGGAGACTGTCGTTATAGTCCAATAAGCCAGCCTCCTGCCGATGGCACAGGGAAGGGTGGCAAAGAGTAAAGAGTAGACTAGAAACATGCAGCATATCCTACAAGCCCAGTGCTCTAACCCCTGAGCTATGGAGCCGACCCGCAGGCGGCATGTCCTAGATGTTGGACCTAGTTCAGATGTTTATCCTAGCTATGAGCCTCGCACCTATCTTCGTCCCGTTGGTTGATTTCCCAGTCTATTTGCGTTCAGACTTTTGTCCCTCTTCTCAGAACATCCTATTCCTGATCGTATTCACAAAACCCTTGTATGTTCAGGATTTCTCTGGTCCTGAGGTAGGGACCCCTGAACTTCTGGAACCCTGAATGGGGAACCAGATCTCAAGCCACAGTCCGGGATTTAAGAAAACAAGATGCCAGTGGCAAGCGCCTGACATGTGCACCCTCGTAACAGGAGGTTTTGTTCTTCAGCTGTGAGCAAAATCAGGACATGTTTTGGAAGGGGTGGTTTTACTGGTTGCCTGGAGAGACTTTGCATCAAGCAAGGAGTGCTGTTACCTTCTGTGGGCTCACTGAGGTTGGCTCTCAAGGCCATCTTCCACAGACACAAAACTCCCCTCATTTTTCAGTGTCTTTAGAGAGGAAGCCACCAGTATAGGGCACAGGGAATAAAAATTCATAATAATAACAATAAAAGAGAGGGCGATGAGGTCAAAAGAAGTTGCTGGAAAATACACTGATAAAAGTGAGCCAAGGCACCGGGCGCAGTCATAATGAAACAGAAAGTGAGAACTACTGAAGGTAGACTTTCAGCTTGGGACCCACAGGCGGTCCCGCAAGGAGACAGAAGCTCAGGCCTCACTCCAGCTTTGGTTGTGACAGAGAAACTTGGGGCCAAGCAGCTGCCCATTAACGCAGTTAGAGGAAAACGCAGGTCTGGCCCTGGAGTCTTCTCTTCATTTTGAATCTGGCCTTTTGCTTTCAGAAACGCCTCAGAAGCAAGGCTGTCAAGGCAAGCGAGGAGAAGAGAAAACCTGGCCGTCTGGCGGGCCAGCACCAAACAAGAGCTTCAGTGAGCAATTTGAGATGGTGGGTGATTTCAAGCTGGTCCCTGAAGAGATGGTCCCAGTGGTGGGTGGAATATTCTGGATCTATTACCTAATATCTCAAAAGAAAACTCACAACCCGAGTGCCCCCTGGCTCCAGTGCATGTTTATTTTCACAGCCTTTGTCTTTCAGAGTTCAGCACTCTGTTGCTGTGTTGCTATTGTAAGGATGGAAAAAACAGAACCATTTTAATGTTGTGCTGTTTGCATTTTCCAACAGTTAAGAAGCAGCCCATTATTAGCTGGTAACACTGTTGTGACATCAGTGATGACTTTGCTGCTTGAGATGCAGCTCATGAAATATTTTCCTCCCTGGTACAATTATTTTTCTTTTTTCTTTTCCTTTTTTTTTCGTCTTTCACCTTTCATGTTTCATCTTCATGCAAATGAGTGGCTGAATGGCCATCCCTGCTGCCAGTGTTTTCAAGAATTGATGACCAAAGAGGCTTACTAACATGTGAGGCTGGACCCAATTTCAAAACATTAGACCCCCTCTCTGATGGCCATTCCTTACACGGGCCAGGGAGCTGTCCCTGCCATGTTGGAATGAGCTGCGGGGGTAGAGCGGGGAGAGTAGGGCACAGAGGAAGGACGTTGCCTGTACCCTGCGCTGCCGTGGGTGCCAGAGCCTGAGTGGGGGAAGAAGTTGTTCCATGATGGGTTAGGAGGGGGTGTGGGAGTGGCTGACCTGGCCTTGGAGACTTGATGGGATGAGAAAGAGACCCCTGCCAGGGGTGGGGACGGGGGTGGGGGGTGGGGGCAATAAGGGATTGGTCATACACAGAGGGATGGATTCAATGAGAAATATATTGAGGACAGTTGGAGTCAGGCTTCTTATTATTGGAGAAGAGAAATACACACAAAAAGAGAAAAATAGGGGTGCCTGGCTGACTCAGTCTGAAAATCACATGACTCTTGATCTCAGGGTCCTGAGTTAGACCCTGGGCATAGAGATTAGGGCGTAGAGATGACTATGAATAAATAAATAAATAAACTTGGAAAAAGGAGAGGAAATACAAAACTCTGTGATATAAGAATTAAATGATAGATGTTCGTATGGTCTCATGGTTTTCAACGTCAGGAGATCCAGAAGTAAATATAGATGTAAAATATGCGTGTATGTGTGTGCTTTCCATGTTGCAACCCTTCTTTCATGTGAGATTGTTTCAAAATAAAAACTAAAATCTGTTAATGTAGGAGAGTAGTACTATGTAAAATAGAGATATAATGCTAAAAAGATTTGACTGTTAAAAGAGTCGAGTGCTGTAATTCATGTACCGGGTATGAGATAGTGCCTGGCACATAGGAAGCCCTCAGTAACTATTATTATAATCCCTGGGATAAAAGCATGTCACGTATACTGCTCTTCATCTCGTTTTTGTTTTCACTAAAAACGTATCTTGGAAATCTTTTCATAACAAGACATACCTGTTTATTTAAAATTCATAAATCTAGCTTGTGTTCTTTATTGTATTACTTTTATAATTAGAAAACAAAAACAAAACCCCAATAATCGTGGGGCATAATCTGCCTTAGTATGTCATCTGCCGATGACTCATAATTTAATTAATTCTTGTTGCTAATGGAAACCTCTGGTTGAACAAGGCGTAGTTGTATTTTAATAGCAGTTCTTTAGCAGAAAGAATAAGAAAAACATACCCAACACCAAATCTATGAACACATGGATATTTACACTAATTTTTCCTATGATTGCACAGCTCTGACTCAAAAGCCTTGGGTGATTAAAGCACCTGTCATAATTCATTTCTTTATTCATTTTTTCAATCTATGGACAAGTCCCTACTTTCCAATTGCTCTGACCAGGTACCATTCCTACTAAGGAGAAAGCAGTGAACCCCACTCCCGCCCCCATGGGCTCTCTTATTATAATGGTGGGGAGACAGATAATGAACAAACACCCAGTCTTATATGACGTATCAGTTGGTGATAAACATTTGATCAGTCCCTTTCCTTCATGAAGAAAGGTAACTTGGTGGTTTTTTTTTTAAAAGATTTTATTTATTTATTTGAAAGAGAGACAGACAGGGAGAGAGGGAACACAAGCAGAGGGAGTGGGAGAGGGAGAAGCAGGCTTCCCGCCAAGCAGGGAACCTGATGCGGAGCTCTATCCCAGAACCCTGGGATCATGACCTGAGCCAAAGGCAGACACTTAATGACTCAGCCACCCAGGTGCCCCTAATTTGGTAATTTTTAAAAGTTTATGCCTTACTAATCATTTGGCTTTTAGTAACCTTTGGAGCTTCCGTTTCCATATACCAAATATAAAAATAATAATAATTATCTTATAAGGTGGCTGTAATCAAATATGTTAGTGCCTGGCATAAAGCCAGCCCCCTAGCAGGTACTTGATAAACAGAAGTCATTATTAAATGTAGTTACACAATTTGGGGTCCTTGCCTTTGTGACAAAGATAAAGAGGGTTGCTTTGATTTACGGGGAAGCTGTTTCCTTCCCTGGGTTGGTTGTGTCACCGATACATCCCCAGACCTTACCAACCTGTTCCTACCTGGTTAGTTACATTTCCTTTACTGTCTTTTCACATTTCTCCCTCACAGCGGTAGAAAGTCCGTAGTTCTATTGGGTTACCTTCCAGGAGGAATCCCAAGCAATGTGTCATGGTTTCTTGTCACTTACCCAGGAGTCCACACTTTGGACGGTCACCTGGGCACTGTCCTATAATTAGGTTTTCCTGGTGTCTCTTCCCAGAGGCCCAGGCTTGCACTCGAGTCTGCAAAGCACATCAAGTTTACACTTGGCCTTGCAGAATATGCAAGGCCTAATACATGGGTCTATATCCCGAGAACACTGAGAAACGGGAAAGGTTTTAGGAAGAGAATGGCTTGACTTCACTTGTGTTTTAAGACAAATCCCCAGGTTGTTCTGGAAAGAATGGAGCAGAAGAGTCAGGAGAAGAAGCAGGGAGAATGGGGCTGTGCTGTAATCCAGGTGGAAAATGTAGAAGCTGGACTGGGGTAGGAACCAGGTCAGGGAAGAAGCATGGGCTTCGCATTTGGTCTATCTGGAGCCAGGACTCACAGTACTTGCTGATAAGGTTTTATGTAAGAGTGGGAAGGAATAGGGAAATCTGTAGTTTAAACATTTGGGTAATTTATTTTTTAGTTTTATTTATTTGAGAGAGAGGGAGAGAGTGTGTGTGCACACACGTATACACACATGTGCAAGGCAGGGGAGAGTCAGAGGGTGAGAGAGAATCTCAAGCAGACTCCCTACTGAACATGGGGTCTAGCATCGTGGAGCTCAATTTCCTCACCCTGAGATCATGACCTGAGTCAAAATCAAGAGTCAGACACTTAACCTCCTGAGTGACCCACGTGCCACAAAACATTTAGGTAAATGTATGAGGCTGTGCTAGTCATTAAAAATGGGAAAAACCCATAACATTTAATAAAAACTCTCCCAACTGCCAAGGGAATCTCAAGTTGAGTGCTTGACCATGCCGGGACCCATGCGTACAACTTGGGGTTCACAGCTGGCCTGAAACAAACCTCAGAGTCCCAGCCTAGCCCCTCGAGGCCACTGCATGGCTGGGACCAGTCCAAGCCCCACCTGCAAAATGTCCAGACTTCTGCAAGCCTCAGTCCCACGCCTAACCCATCAATCCCTTTGGAGCTAAGCCCTTTCCTCTTCTATTCTGATGCCTTTCTATCTTCTACCTCAAGATAATTAAGGACAGGCAATGTTCTCAGCTTCTCCACCCAGCCAAGGCAATCAGCAAAATACCCCAAAGTACATTTTCCAAAGTCTGAACTCTTCACTAAGTACAGTAAGTCGGGGGAGAACCCCGTTTACAAAACTCGATGGCCTTAAAAAGATCCATTGAATTCTTTCAGAACACAATCCAGTTAAAAGTGTCCACAACTCCCATTATGAAGTACAACATTTCACATGTTGTAGACTGTAGCATCTGTACTCAGATTTCTGGAAACCTAACCAGCTTCTCCAAGAACGAGAGAGAGAGCGGTGCTTGCTTCACAGTTTTGGAAATAAGTGGGCCATTCACAGGAAAAAAAAAAAAAAAAAGAAGAAGAAGAAGAAGCAATTTCCAAGAATCAGTTGTTTTGGCAAACAAGCTAAAAAGCAATCTCCAGTGGATGCCCTACCGTGTGTACCTGAGGGACCCTTTCTCATTTCCATTCCTTTTTCTCTTTTTAAAAGATTTTACTTATTTATTTGAGAGAGCAGGAGAAGGAGCAGAGGAAGAGGCACAAGCAGACTTCGCACTTAGTGCTGAGGTGACGCAGGGCTCGATCTCCCGACCCTGAGATCATGACCTGAGCTGAAACCAAGAGTCGGTTGCTTAACCAACTGAGCCACCCAGGCACCACCATTTCCATTCTTATATAATAAATGCACTTGTAAGATAACTGGGTCTTGATCAGATGTGACGCTAGGTTTTGTTTCCAGGGCAGTGACTGCAAATGACTGGATTTAAACGTATCTTTAAGACAGAATGGAGAAAGGTGGACAGTCCCAGTGGGAAGATCAAAGTGTACAAGTTTTTTTTTTTTTTTTTTTTTTTGTGACAAAAAAGTCACCAGCTCAACTCAAAGAGTGGTTGGGAGAGTCCTCACCCTCCTGGCTCCCTTTGCCTTGCTTCCTTCGTCCCCCAGACTTGGACTTCTCTGAGGCACCCATTCAATTCCCTCTCCGAGGCTAGCACTCAGTTCCACTGTGCCAGCCTCTCTGGCAGCAGCAGCAGTAAATTATAATAGCTCACAACATTTGTTAAGCCCTTTCTGTATACGGTTGGGCAGTGTGCCAAGCACTTTCCTTGTGTCATCTTACAACCTTGTAACAATTCTGCAAGGTGATAATATTATTATGCTCATATTAGACATGAAAAGCACCAAGCCTGAGAGAGTGAGTCCTTTGCCTGAGGAGACACAGTTGGTAAAGTGTCAGAAGTCAGGTTTTTGTGACTTCAAAGCCCAAGCTCTTTCCTCTTTGCATTCAGCCCTTTCTTGTTCCCTTTCCTTGTTTCTCCTGGCTCATGCTTCCTGTTACCAGCCTCTCTATTCAGCTAACTTCCTCACAACAGATTGATCTTGCCCAGTGCCCGGGTGTCCTGAGTGTTCCCTGGCAACCACCCGGTCTTGAGGTCCTCAGCCTACCAGTGTCGTCGCAAAGTGCTCTCTGCCGCCCCCGCCTGGCAAGCCTTCACACTGACTGGCATGCCTTGGGCAACACATTTGCTGAGAGCGGGACTTTTTTACATACTTCTGTTTTCATTAATCAGATGTGTATGTGTTACTTTTAAAATCAAAGTCAATTGTCAAGATTAGGATCTAAGAATACATTTAAGGTCTCAAAAATGGACTAAAAAGAATGTAAATTTAACTTTAATTGGATACACGGGTCCTCAAAAAAAAGTTAATGGGAAATAAGGACACTTCAAATTCAAAATTCTTTGAGGCTTTTCCTAGAAATGAGAAATTATAATAAAAAAAAAAGTGTGTCTCTTTAACATGATTTCTTGCTTATAAATATGTTTGCTCATGAAATTTGCTGGAGTGTTTCAGGAATGCCATTCAAAAGTGTAAATTCACTGATGTGAGGTCATTGTTTCTTCAGCTCATTAGAAACAAGCCCATGGGAGATTAGCAATGATCTCTCGGAGCACTACATTGCTTGTGGATCCTGTTGTGTGCCAGGTATGCAGTAGGTGTTCAGCAATTGTTTAATGAATTATAAAGAGTATCTAAATAGCTTTTGTAAGTTACAGAGGGGTGGAGGAGAGGGCTATTTAACTTGGATTAACACTAAAATTTTCCCTGACTACACAGTTGTTTGGAGAGCTTATTCAATAAAATACTGTACGAGTATAATGAACTGGGTAGGTACCCTGTTCTTCCCAAGTTAATGACTTTCTCAAGCATTTGGCTTTCTTACTATACTCTTAGCACCATTATTTCTAGGCCAATCAATAGGCACAATTCCAAGATTAAGAGCAATTTGGATCATTATTCTCCTTTCATCACATATTCATTATTTTCTGTTTGAATAAGACCTGTAATCAGTGTTATTTACCAATCTTTACAGTGAAACTTTAAACCACTGATTGTTTCTGTCTTTGCAGGTATTAAATGCCATTTCAAATATCCTTTCAACAATTTTGTAATAGCTAATGAAGTCCATTTTTCCAGATTTTTCAGTCCACTGAAGGAGCATGGAACCCCCCAGGAGTCTTTAAAAAGTATGTGTTGTTTAATTGGAGGCAGCTGTTCCAGAAAGTAACACAAGTATATAAAAGTGTTTTCTTCCCCCTGTTTAGTAGCTTTTTTTTTTTTTAAATCAGGGTTAAAGTTATCCTTGAAATATATATGGAATACATATGAAGGTCCCCTGAAGTTCTTTGATATTGAAATTTTCAGATATTATTAATTTCAACATATGCAAGGCATTATAAGACAGAACCCTTTAATTTTGGATTTAATTACCACAGCTTAAAAAACATATATTCTCTTGGTGCCCTGGATAGCTTTCTTCAAGACAAGTTAGTAGTTTATTGTGGTTAATTCTAAAACGTGTACATTCTGTGTTACTTGACTACAACATTTTTCCTGCCTTGTCCTTGAATTCTTTCCAAAAATCATTAAGTATTGGATACATACAGCAATAGCAGATTTGCTTAAATGTCACTATTAATCCAGTTTATAACCTCCAACATTTTGTATGAAGAATTTTGGAAAGAAACCCCTTACATAGACATCTAATGTCCAGAATAACCAGTGCCAAATATCCTGATTTTACAGTGAAGGATAGCCAAGATGCACATTTTCTGAGTGTGGTTTTACTGAGAGACTGGGTGCAGAGGAAATATGGCTTTTAAGAACATAATCTTCATGGAAAATGTCTTTCTTGTCATAGCACTGGGCTGACTTTCAAGCCAAGGTCAAAGTACTTTCGGCGGGCCTATTTTTAGGTTTTCCATTTCTCAACGGGAGGTACCCAGTTCTGAGTTCGTGCAACACAGACTGAGTAGTGCTAGAGAGGAGGGCGGAGGCCTGGTCTCTGCGGTTCCCAGGCTTCTGTTCAGGGACTCCCAGTTTATACATCTCCCAGGTCCGGGATGGGCTGGCACCTCCAGCTAGTCGCCCCCGTGTGGCCACCTGGCCCCACTGATCGGTGTGTCCTCTCTGAAAGGGAAAGGCATATTAGGGCGCTCCCTCTTTTTGCTCTTTTAGATTTTCTGAGAGATTGGTGACCTGACATTATCATTATTAACCAAGAGCTGTCTAGATCTTCAAACTATAAACCTGAAGGGAACAGAAGCAGGGAGGTCAAAGTGATTTCATTTACATGGAAGTGGAAGAAAGCACAAAACAAGAGCATGTTGATAGAAAATGTCAAATGCCATTCATTTGTTTTCAAAATTGAATACAAGGCCCTAGACAAATCTGTAACCAAAAAAAAAAAAAAAAAAAAAAATCAATCAATACGATTCCGTTTTATATTATAGCTTTTCACTGAAAGAGACAAAGGAATGAAGATGAAAGGAAAGGACCAGGGGAAAGACCAGCAAGCAACCTCGCTGTAGGCAGAACCTCTAAAAGGAAAATATCTGATGTCATAATCGTGTATTTTCTCCCCACAAAGAAATCGGTAGGTTGTCTTTTTTTAAGGAGTATTCCCTTAATTTGTTACAAGCAGCACCTTGATTTTATAGGAAGTTAGAAGCGTATACATTCACAATATATTTTATTTCTTCTTTTTTAGTGAGGAAAGATTTAAATCCTCTGTTCTGGGTGTTGGAGACTCTTGCTTCCTCTCCTCCCGCCCCCACCCCCCAAAATTTTACTTTCATTGCCTAACAGCCCCATCTTGTGGTTATTTGCGAACATTCCATTAAATAGATGTTGCATTTTCACAGTTATGGGCATAAGTGGGATCCTCTCTTTTACTGTTCCCTGTAGGCTGGGTGAAATTAAAAAGGAGAGAAGAACGAGCAAACATCAACTCAGTTTCCATGTCCGCAGACTGGAGAGGAGAATACATGGTCGGTGTTCAGTAAACACTCATTGAATTAACGCTGAGTGAAGGGAGAGTGGTGCTAAAAGTGAAAAGGAAATGCAATAAGGTCCCCCCCCCCCAACACCCTGGGGTGCATGTCCAGCTCCCTCATTATCTTGCCAAATCATTTCCCCTTGTACCTACCTGCTTCACTAGCCCTAGGAGGATCTCTTATTCGCTTATCGCTTATCCGTCTCGGTATCCCTACCACTTAACACACAGCTTTGCAAGGCTAGGCGCCTGCATGGGTGAGGACTCTGGTTTCACGTGGCAGAAACACAGCTGGATCTAGCTTCAGAAGAACAGGAAGGTAATGACTCCTGTAACCAAACAGACAGAGGAACAGAGCAAGTGGTTAACTAGGGAAATCTGAAATAGGGATTTGAACGGCAGCAAGTCTCTTTTTCCAACTTGTGTGTCTGTGTATCTGCTTCCTGCCCCATTTTCTACTCTGCTTCTCCACTGGCTCTTTGTAGCTTCCAGGCTCACACCTTCACAGCTCTCTAAATGGAGGGAAGAAGATTGCTCTTCCCCGACAAGTTTTGGAAAAAGCCAGGGAAGAAGTCGGATTGGCCTGTTTGGGGCCACACTTTGACCAATTGCAATAGCCAAAGGACTGAGATACATTGATTGGCTAAGCTTGGGTAATTGGCCATCGTTCAGCCAATCACTGCGGGAAAGGATGTGGGGTCAGTGAAATGATAGAACGCGTCCTGAGGGAGGGAGAGAAAGAGCAGTTTCTCTATGGAAGGAGGGGAACAGGTAGCTCAACACACTTGAAACAGATTCCCTCCTTTCCTGTCCTGTTTATGTCTGTCACCTCACCAATAAATATTTGCTCAACGAATGGCGGATTTTCTAGATGAGTAGAAGATCCCAGGGTAGGCTTAAGTGGTACCGGCGTAGGGTTAGAGGTGTGTTGGCTATCTTCTGGAGCGGGAGAAACCGCAAGTTTCCTTCCCTTACTAAACCTTGCAGCCTTTCCCCATCCCTGGCTATGGTCATGTATGTTCTTTCTTTGGTGGAACTTAAACCAAGAATCCTGGTTTTTTTCCTCTACTCGACTCAGTGAATGTCTTCTTTCTCCTTTGCATATTTTCTCCTTAGTTCTGGCTTTCAGGTCGCCTTTACTTTCCTGAGCACCCCTGTAGTCCTTGCCACATGGAAAGAATAAAAAAAAATAACAAATATGAGGACGTTTCCAAGCTTCAGTGATCATACCAAATTGTTTCTCCTTTCAAGATATCTGAAACCCGTGCACAACCAAAAGGAAGTTTTCCCCCCATGATGATGGTTTGGTTTTATTCAAATACTGAAGCGAGTTAGGTTGCTAAAATAATTTAAGTTCACTTTTGCTTATTTCTGTAACATTTTGCTTTGGGCATTTTGTTTTCTTTGCGTCTTTATAATATTTTATTGTATTTTTTCCATAACTGTGTAACTATTACTTTGTTCTTAGAATTTTAGTTATTGGCAATTTTTATTTTTCTAAATAACACTGTGATGAATTCCCTTGCAATCTTTAAATCATGTTTGATTTTCCTTAAAAAAGATTCCTGAAAATGGGATTATTAAACTATATGAATATTTTTATTAAAAATGTATTTTATTTTTCCTTTGTTATAACATTTTTTAAAATGCTAAGAATACATACAAGAAAATAAGCATCATTCTTAATAAACTCACTGCCCAGAGATAGCAACAATTACAATTTTATTGTAATAAATATATTTTTTTAATGGCCCATTGTTATTCTATTATATGGGTGGATACTGTAATCAACCAAAATGCCCCATTGTTGGACATTTGTATTGTTTCCAGTTCATGCTACTTTAATTCTTACACATAAATCTTGGTGAATATATCTGAGGCAGGCATGAGGTATCCCTATTTAGAGATATGTTGAAACTTTTCTTAAATATTTAGGCCTAAGATACCTGGGGGGGGACGGGGTCCTGTTGCACTCTTGCCTGGGCCCCACAGATGTTGGGGTGGGTCTAGTTGGCAAGAGTCAGATATTTAGTTCCAGATGGGGAAAAGGCCCGGAGTGCAGGGTGTTGATAATGGGAGAAGGTGGGACACGGTTTTTTACTCTCTTTCACTTTGGTAGGATGAAAACAGAAGCATAACCATGCATTGGATGCCCAGTGGTGTGATTTGGGGCCACTCACTTGGAATAGATGTGTTTGGTGAGGAAGAGATAAGATTCTGGGTGCAGAGTCTTAACGCTGGCAAGAGGCGCTCGATAATATTCGTTCTTTTTCCTGAGAAGGAGAGGGTCCTTATCCGTGAACCTTCTGGGTATCTTTACATATCTGGACAAACACACCCTTCCACAGCAATAAACCTAAAGGGAAAACAGCAAACCTGCATGTGGATGTGGAGGGAGTTTTGTACTGCTTGTTTGTGTGAGAAACAGCCCGGGTTTTGCTTTATATTGTTGATGGAGGAAAATCACAAACAGGGGTTTCTGGACAGACTGTCTTCTGGAGCCTCTGTCTGCCACTGACAGTTGTGGGTGCAGCCCCTCACTCCCACAGCCGGCAGAAGGCAGAAGCCTGCTTCTGCAGGGTGCCCGATGGGGAGCCACTGAGCTGTTTAGCAATGAACTGCCCACCTACTGTTAAGTATTGTTCTGTCTCTAATACAGTCTTTCCACTTAGGAAAATGCGCTGTGCACGTGGCTGGGGCCTTCAACAGGCATCTGTTTGACAAGCCTGGAGCTGCAGCTCGGAGGCCCAACCTGGCATGGGCAAAAGGGCTCTGAAGGCCTTGCTGTCATGAGGAGCCAGAGCTACCGACGGGGTGGACGAGGGTAGCAGCTCGTCTGCTAGGATGTTCTGGCAAAATCCGTTAGGCAAGTTAAGCAGGGGAGCCCAGCAGTGGATGATTGCCTCTCCTAGAACCACCCCATCCAGCAGTACTCCCTGGGGGTTCTGCAAACAGCGGTGGGCTCTGCAAACAGCGGTGGGCTCTGCAGAATGGGCTTTGCTGCGGCATGAAACTGCAAGGTAGCAAAGTTTTGTCCTGGGCTTCCCGGGAGCGGCGCTCAAGCCACGGTTTCCTTCGTGTTCCAATTGCACTCCGTCTCTTAGTAGAAGTACAGTTAGACGGGGCTTTCTCCCCTTAATGTCAGAAAAGAAGTGCGTTTCTGATAATAAACCTTCCTTTTGCTGCACAGCTCTATTTCAGCAAGACTGTGGTCCGCAAACGGTTGCCGCGCAGCCTCAAACCGAGAGACGCAGCGTAACACATGGGCCTTGTATCTGTCTTTGCTCTGGACAGATCCGGCTGTTGTCTACCATCAAAAACACGAAGGCAGCTCCCCAAAAAGAATCACAGCAAATTCTACCACATCTCCCATCCTCTAATACCCGAACTGTTGAGTTGCCCAGGGAAATCTGGTTGCCAGCTAATGGGTGGGTCACAAATTCTTTGGAGAATAATGCTTACGTTCCAAATGGACCCTCGGGCTCTGTGGTGATACAGAGTTTCAAAAGGAAACTTGATTTGTAGGAAGCAGAAAACTTGTGCTAGGAACAGGAGGGATAATAAAAGTACCTGCGATCTTATCCTGAGCATCATTTAATTCATCTTGTTTATGTCATAAATGAAAAAAATATTTAGATGACAGATCTCTTTTCTTTTCATGTTAGTTGAGGAAAAGTGTTTAATCAGCCTTTTCCATGAAGACCTTCTTTGAGTGTTTTTTGCATTTATTGAGTACTTTGGAGGGATCAAGTATTCTCTTAAAGGCTCTCACCTTGTACCGAAGGGTATGGGCAAATTATGTCAGCCAAAAAAATTCTTGTGAACCAGATAGTGCTGTGAGTTCTATACCATTGGTGTATTTCTGCTACTTTTGTTTTTAAAAACTAAGTTCAATAAACAATGCTGTAGGTCTAAGTCTGGATGACACAAGCCCATCCCTTCTTCCTGGGGCATTTGAACCTGAGACTAGCTCAGGCGACTTTGACAATTGTGAACCTTCATCTTGAACCCTGGAGGGAGCCAAAGGATTTCTCAGTCATCACGTGTTAAGAGGGATCCCTTCCCTCCTCACCTCACAAGCTGAACCAAGCAGGTGATGGTTCAGGCACGCGTCTAATCCTCTTCAGTTCTACCCTCTGCAAAAGGAGAGCCAAAGAAGAATGAGTGACTAGACTTTGTAACTGCTCATTACGGGGCCATTCATTAAACTTTTTAGTATGCAGTATGTTAATAAGCCTTGATATTATGGCACAGGGTCCATAACTAATCTACTGTAATAAATAGGAGTAATGGCTCTGGTACCAGTGTATTCTCCGGATATAATGTGCTGTTGGCAAAGTGTGACATTTTAAATAAACTTTATTTTTGCGGTATTTAAAAAAACATAAAGGCAGTAATGAAATATAGACCACAACATTAGTTGACACAGCAATTCCTGCCTCCCAAGACCCTGCTAAATAACCAGAGTTTAAATCTTCATCTTGAAATACACAGCTCGTCTATGATTTTAAGTGAGTTGTAAAACTTTTATGGAGTGAGCCCTAACTTTATTTAAAAAATATTCTCCACTTTTATGGTAAAGGTGACCCAGAAGTACCTTGTGAATAATAGAACAACATATTTAAGCTCTTAAATTCACCTCTCTAGACAATACATGAGACTTTGTGGTACTTCTATCTCTCTGGAAGGAAGTGAGAAGAGGGGAGAATCTTGAATTAATGATTTACCCCAAACACACTGACTTGAACTCCAGAAGTGACGAAGTTGGACCTCAAATGGGCAAACTTCAAACTCCTGCCACCAGGTTGAAAAGAGGATTCAAAAGCTAAGACCACTTATTACAGAAACCCAGAGAAAGTCAAATATTTGTATACCTGAGTGTTGAAATTGCAAAAAGTTCATACCCCCCACACCTGGCTTAGAGTTGTTGTTTTTGGACTTTCCAAAAGCTGGCTTGGGCCCGTGGGATGAGTTCATTCTCATATATGGAGAACCAATTTTAAGTCCAAAAACTAATTAAGGTACCTGAGAGGTTTTTTGTTTTTTGTTTTTTTTTTTAATTGCCAGTTTCATCACCAAGTTGCAACTCCCCAATCACAGGAAGCTCCTGTACATATCTCTGTAAAGAAAAAAACATTCATTTTCTACCTTTCTCTCTCTCTCTTTTTTTTCTTGTTAGGCTTCCATTCTTTGAAAATAGCTGAAGTCTATTAAATACACATATTACATTTCTGTGTTTATATACACCATACACACAGGACTATCTCCAGCCCAACCCAGTACGTGCCGTCCCATGTGGACATAGCAGGGACGTACCAACACGAGACAGCAACGATCCATCCATGTGTTTCTCCTCTTTTTCACTGGATCACATACAATAACTAGATTGCATCATAAACTCTAAAAACATTTAGCAAATAATCTCTCTTATGCGGCGCCATGGTGAGCATTATTCAAAAGCCACTAGTTTTAGTCACTGAAAGGAGGTTCGGCTTTCTGCAAACTCCATGAAGTATCCACTTCCGAAAATATTTGCCAGAAGGCAATTATTCTCGGAATTCACGAGTCTTGTTAAGACCCTTTGGATGACGCGAATGCTTGTCTGTTTCAGGATTTCTTAAGGGCAGGGAACGGAGCACTGAGGGGTTTTTCTGCAGAGGAATTGACTATGTGAGCATTAGCTGTCTTTTGATCAGTACTCAGAGGCCCTTCTCTTTCCTCTGTCTCCACTGCAGCCTCGATTCGAAGGGAAGAAAAACCAAGGAGAGACTTAGCAAGGCTGGGAGGCTTGGGTCTGGCTGTCACCCCCGTGTCTTCGGGGTAAGTGTGCCGCTTAGCCTGGCTGGCTGGAGAGCAGATGGGCAGTGTGGACCGATGTCGTTTTATTTCAGGGAAGGTTAGGTAAACGGTTAGTCTGTACTGGGGCAAGTTTTAGTGGGAGGGAAAAAGGAAATCCTTTCTCTTTTGTCAGTAGACTCTTCCGTTCCTTTCATACTTGTCAGAGGAGCAAGAGGGAGAGTCAAGGAGTGGCAAGAAGGTAGAGAAGAGACCAGCATGTTGGATTTTAAGAAGGAAGGCACAAGGAGCACCTGGGTGGCTCAGTGGGTTAAGCCGCTGCCTTCGGCTCAGGTCATTATCCCGGGGTCCTGGGATCGAGCCCCGTATCGGGCTCTCTGCTCAGCAGGGAGCCTGCTTCCCTTCCTCTCTCTCTGCCTGCCTCTCTGCCTACTTGTGATCTCTCTCTGTCAAATAAATAAATAAAAATCTTTAAAAAAAAAAAAAAAAAAGAAGGAAGGCACAAGGGGAAGAGGCTGGAGAGATGCCAGGAGCTGATGCTGGGAGTGGGGCAGGGTTTGGAGGAAAGGAGAAGGAAGGCCCCATGGTGAGGGGGTGGGCAGGGAGCACAGAGGCCTCCTTCCGGAGAGGCTCCCTTCCTCAGGCACCCGCCCGCTGTTCACGGTACTGCTCTAATGTCTTCTGTTACAGTCTGAAACCAGTCAGACCAACATTTTGCTTTCAAAAATTATGGAGGGATCTGTGTGGATTCTTTCTCAATAATTTTTATATCCTCCAAAGTGGAAGGGAATCAAATCCTCCGAAACACACACAAAATGCATACTTCGTTTTACAACTATCCCCATAGCTTTCAATTGATGTGGACACCAGTGTAATTATTTTGAAAATCACTTCAAAGGGCTAGCATTAAGGAGCTTTTTGGGGTGATGGATCTGTATCCTGAGGGTTGTTACACAAATCTATATATATGTTAAAATTCATAGAACTGTAAACCAAAAGGAAAAAAAAGTCACTATTTTAAAAAGTAAAATAAAATTAATATTTTACTGCCACAAAAGAAAGAAAGAAAGAAAGAAAGAAAGAAAGAAAGAAAGAAAGAAAGAAA